>NC_057814.1:362047176-362048044 GCF_018294505.1 Triticum aestivum | reverse complement strand
CACGCAAGGAAGTGCGTCCGGGCAAAAAAACAAAACGATTCCCCCCTGACTGCTGGGACCCAGCAGCTACACCTTTGCACGCAAGGATGTGCGTTCGGGCAAAAAAACAAAACGATTCGCCCCCCTGACTGCTGGGACCCACCAGCTACATCTTCGCAGGCAAGGAAGTGTCTGACAGTCGGGACCCACCTGGTTGAAGCGTACGTAGCGTTGTCATTCTGGTCGCGAACGTGTACGTACATATATACTGGTCGATGTAGAGGCGCGCACGTGTTGTAGTAGAGGCCCGTACGTGTCGTAGTAGAGGCGCACGTACGTACAGCGGCCAGGGTGCAAGAAAGAAAATACGGCCACGTACGTACATACGGGCAGGGTCTCGAACGCCTACTCGCACATACGTACGGCCAGGGCTCGTGTACATGGCTGGGTCAGAACGGAGAAACAGCGTTGTCGTCGTGTTCATGGCGAGGCAACAGAATGCGTCGTGTTCATGGGGAGGCAATGGAATGCGTCGTGTTCATCGGGAGGCAACGAAACGCGTGGGAGCCAACCGGCTGGGTCGGAACGGAATGCGTGGTCGTGTTCATCGGGAGGGCTTGGACCGAACAGGCGATGGAAACGAGGCCTGGCATACCGCAAAACGGAGGAAACGGCCTTGTGTTCGACCGGCCACGTTCGAAACGGGATCCTGTTCATCGGGAGGGGTCTGGCGTACCGCAAAACGGAGGAAACGGACCTCCTATGGTCGAAACGGGGTCCTGTTGATCGGGAGGGGTGTGGCGTACCCCAAAACGGACGAAACGGACCTCCTACAGTCGAAACAGGGGTCCTGTTGATCGGGAGGGGTGTGGCGTACCGCAAAACGGAC
>NC_057814.1:362039397-362046902 GCF_018294505.1 Triticum aestivum | reverse complement strand
GACTCCACGAGATACTGTTCATCTCCACCGTCGACCTCCTCCAGCCTCTACGGGGTACCGTCGACCTCCTCCAGCCTCCACGGGCTCCTGTTCATCCAGCCTCCACCGCGCGCTACTCCACCGGCTACTGTTCAACCACCCCTCCACGGGCACCCCTCCACCGTCTACTGTTCATCCAGCCCTCCACACCACGGGGACCTGTTCAACCACCCCTCCACGGGCACCCCTCCACCGTCTACTGTTCATCCAGCCCTCCACACCACTGGGTCCTGTTCATCCAGAGGCAACGACACCGCTCACTGTTCATCCAACCCCCCCACAACGCGCACTGTTCATCCAATCGATCGGCTTCAGTTAGCAGCAGTAGCAAAGAAATCGCTCGATCGGGTTCAGCTAACAGCCATAGATCGATCGCTCGGGTTCAGTAACGCGTAGCCTGCAGTGCAATCGCTCGGGTTCAGTAATGCGTAGCCTTCAGTGCAATCGCTCGGGTTCAGTTAGAGCCCAACGCCTCGCTCGGGCTCAGTTAGAGCCAACGCCTCGCACACACGTGCGTACGTGTACGAGAGAAACGCGCATTGCTCGGCCCCCGACCTCCCACCGTAACCGGGAACTCCCGGAAATTTTCCTCCCCCTCGCTTCTACCACGGTTTTTTCCGTCATGGACGGCCCAAAGAATGTCATGCAGTTGCGTCTCCAGCCCGCCCAGGACGAAAAGCCCATTTTCTGTCATGATTTTTTTTCATAGAAGTAGGAGCCCACCACATCTATGATGATACCGGGTTTTGTCACAATTATCGTCATAGAAGTGTCATATGTATGACATAATTTTTTTTTCGTTCAGCCCAAAATGTCACGGATGTGTCTTTTTTTGTAGTGCATGCATTGCTCTAGCTGCATGTATACCATGAATCTAGGACGTGGTTCAAAGAGGAAAGGAGTGGGGGAAAGTAGTGGGAAAAATTGTATATAGCATGAATCTAGGACGTGGTTTAAAGAGGAAATGAAGGGGGAAAGTTGTATAGCATGAATCTAGGATGTGGTTCAAAGAGGAAAGGAATGGCGGAAAGTAGTGGGGAAAGTTGTATCGCATAAATCTAGGACGTGGTTCAAAGAGGAAAGGAAGGGGCGAAAGTACTAGTTCAAAAAGGAAAGGAAGGGACAAGGCTGTAGAGTTTGAGCAGGACTATATTTGCTGCGTTCACATAGGGAAAGGTGTCTAAAAATAACAAAACTGGGACCAACAAAAATATGCTCCTTGGTTGTTTGTTCTTTGTTGCAACAGACTGTGCATGACCACAGTACATCGGTAGATGCACATGGTGCTGGTGCGTCCACTGTCCCGTGCAACTCATTAGCTGTTGTTAATCAAAGGCCCTGTTTGGTTAAAAACTCCCTAGTCCCTACCTGCTTGGTTCCAGGGACTAAACATGGACTAGAGGTTATTAAATGACATGCTAAAAGACCATGTTACCCCTAGTAATGAACTAATAGAGACAAGGTGTGATGCGTGGCAGGAGCAACTGTTGGAAAAAGTCCCGAAAAGACTCCCTCGGGGTCTTCTTTCTTTAGTCCCAAATGCCCACTTTTTAGTCCCTAAAAGTCCCTCCTGTTTGGTTTAGATGGGACTGACACGGAGTTTTTTTAGTCCCTACACCAAAATGTCCGTGTAAACAAACACCCTCTAATAATGTCGCTGGAAAATTGATGCAATGCCACAGTTAAAAGCAAATTACATGTTTAACGAATTTTATTGTTAATATAATCTCTATGTTAATATTAATCAATGCCACCGTTTGAGAAATGCTACTGTCCTGCTTTCTTTCCCATTTAGATAAGGTAGATGCTTCTTTTTGTTGGCTTCTGTGTCATCCACCGTTATTGACCACTAATTGTTTCCTTTGCACCTCTGTGTAAACAGGGTTATCTACTTCACCTCGTTGCCATTGTGACCTTTTGTTGCACTGCACAAAACACTTTTGTTTTAAGAGTGTTTTGTGCAGTTCAACCAAAATGTCACACCGACAACGTTGCTTGATTGCTTGATCTTAGTGGAACTACACAAGAGGAGATCTTACTTCCTATCCGTTAAGGCGAATTTGGTTCAGATCTTCTTCTTGTGAGTTGTTTGAATTCCGCATCATGAGAGGTCAGTACTAGCCTTCTTTCACATGATTCTGGAGTGTGCTTTCATATGTTGTGCTACTTGTACGATAATGTTGCTTGATTTTAGTGAACTGCACAAATGGAGACAAGACTTCCAATCTGTATGTGCACCGTAATATCCCATTGAGGTAAGATAAGGATATTTCCCAACTGCTGGCCTATATTTTGCCACTTTCATCAGAAAATTAAGTTTAGTACTATACTTGTGCTCCCTAATTGACATGCCAAATCTTACGTTGAAGGCGAAGCTTGTTTGTTATTGAACCAAGTGATGAAGGGGAAGAACAAGCGGAAGAAAAACAAAAATCAACTCCCGGTGCTGTAATGAAGCACTGGAACTATGATGACACAAGTAATGATATAGTTTTGCATCTTACTTTATTGGTATGGCTGGAACGAGCAATTGTTTTGCCACTGATTTGATGCCACTCTTAATGTCATATGTAATTATCTCTACTTGTGCAAACAGGGATCTTCTTTGAAGATACCATATATTTTAGTGGAACTGCACAAGAAGATGTTGGAAACATTAAACTAATCGAGGAGTATATAGTAAGCATGGCCACCACCGTAGATAGCAACAGATGGTTCCGGAGAAGTGCTTCATCTGTATGCTCTACACAATAAGCCTCCTGACAAAGGTTGGTACTCGCCCACTGATTTCATCCATATGATTGAGCTTTGTCATCTCTATTGGTGTTGTGCTACTGTTTAGATACTGTCATGAAAAAGTGGTATTGTCCTTGAGAAGTGCTTCATCTGTGTTGTTTTAAATATTTCCTTTCCTTTTTTTCGAGCAAACAGGGATGCTAGCATTTAGTAGTCCTCTTGTCTTTGCACAATAGGATCATCTTCCTCTGAAGAAGAATATGGAGTACGTGAAGTGACTAGTTCCGATTATGCCAGGATGAAGAAGCCCTGTCTATCTTGTCATCAGAAGGAGCAGTTGAAGGATGGTTACATTACTCCCCACAAGACCAAACTAACTTCAGCTCAGAAGGACTGACAAATCTCCATTTTTTGCTTTGATGCGCGAGTACAATGTTGTTCTAGGATTCTTTCTGGTGAGTTCCATTTTTCTAAAAGTGGGCTCTACATGGACCATGTATGTGCCTGTTGAAACTGTCAATTCATAGTACAATTTGCTTTATACTAATCACTTTTTTGTATTTGTGCAAACAGGGGTGCTCAGCTTGATTTCAATGGGAACTGCACAAAATGTTCATCAATACATCGAATCATTCATTTCCACCACAAGAAAGGAGGTCCCGATAAGTTCAAGGCGTTGCAACATATAAGGGCGAAATCATACAAGCTACGCGCGAATTTGGTTGATTTTGGTGGAACTGCACAAAAAGAACAGCTGGTTTATTTAGCACGAGGTGCCATGTCAATGTCTGAACTGATGGCAAACCCTGCCCATTCCACAATCGTACGCATTTGATATTTTGGAATGGGACAACCTTGTCAAATTTTGCTCATTGATTTTAGCAAGACATGCGTTTGATATTTTCGAATGGGACGCCCTTTGCTGTCAGCAGCGTCGATCAATTTTTTATTTATTCTTTAGTTGTGAAGTAAATATTTCCTCTGACATGTGAGTCGCTGAGATGCATAATCATCAATTGTTTTGAATGTTCTCTATGAAGTGCCAGGCCTGTGTGTTTGATTGCAATGTACAGAAACACTAAAAAGCTGCTCAAACTCTTTGTACTCCTTTTGTTCCTTTTTACTTCGCACATTGTGAAAGTGCATACTTTTTTGTATAAGATTGGTCAAAGTAGAGATACTTTGACTGCAGACAAAACTTGTATGCACGACTAGAAAGGACCGGAGGGAGTACATGTGAAACTGCTGCAAACGAGGTGATGACCCTGGGAATAATGCTAGTACGTATTGTTTTGCATGTTCATCCAATGCCAGTGATACAGGAATTCGAACTAATCAAAATAAATTCATTCATACACGATCAGATTTCATATAAACATGCCGGATTTCATTACATTTCATACAGTCTTCAACTAAAAAGGGGTGCGCTGGAGGTATAATTAATTAACCGAAGCTAGCCACCTGTGTCCCGCTGAGCCGAACAGAAGCTTCAGTGACTTAACTGCAGGTGCAGTTGCGTAACAGACATGTGGCCTGTTGGGCCCACGTGTCAGTTAGCCAACTGCACCAACAGTTAAGTAGAAGCAGGGTTCTTCTCCAGCGCAGCTCTCCGACTCCACGTCGCCGCCAAGAAGCTAACCGGCCGTCAATGGTCAACCCGCCTAGCTTGGCTTCAACCGGAGGGTAGTAGCTATGGCCTTACTTGGACCCGAGCGGCGGCGACCTACCGTGTTCTACTCTTCCTCGTTTTCTGTGTGGCGCGGCCTCGTTGGCAGCGGGGCGGGGCCTCGGCGGAGCTGGCGATGTCCTCTGTCTCGTTGCCGGCGGGCGGCGCCTCAGCGGAGCGGTGGAAATCCTCCCCCACGTTGCCGGCAGGGTGGGGCCTCGGCTGAGCCGGCGATGTCCTCTGCCTCGTTGTTGGCGGGGCGGGGCCTCGGCGGAGCCGGCGGTGTCCTCTGCCTCGTTGTTGGCGCCGCGGGGCCTCGGCGGAGCAGGGCCTCGTCGACGCCAGCTGAGCGGGGACTCGTCGGAGCCGGCATTGTCCTCTACCTCGTCCTCGGTCTCGCCAAACAGCGCCTCGCCCGCTTCATCGCCCTCTTTGCTAGCCTCTTTGTATGCGGCCGCAGCCTCCGCCACCCGCATGCGGTACCGCCAGCGCTCGAGGCGGCCCTTGCGGGCGGAGTGGTATGAGTCGAGCAGCGCCTCCTGCTCCGCCCACTCCGCGGCGATCTACTCCTCCGCCTGCAGGTGCTCCTGGAGGAGATGGTGGTTGTAGGTGGCATCGGCCTGCACCTCCCGGAACTGCTCCTCACGCATCTGCCTCACCCTGTCCATATATTGGGCATGGGGCTCGCCGATGTTCATGGTGCAATGCACCGGCGAGGATGGCGCGGAGGAGGGGGTTGGCGCCGGATCGTCGACTACCATGTTCTCCATTGGGACGTCTTCGTCCTTCGGCTGCCTGCCGGCCAGCCGGTCGGCATCAATGGCTGCCATCTCCTTGTGGTCCGTCGTCCGCCCGTCCCGAAGAGCGCTGGAGCGCGAGGAAGCCATGGTGGGCAGTAGTGGTGTGGAAAGGAGAAAGGGAACGGATGCGGATGACTGCGGCTATGGCCGGCGCAACAGTTTATATAGCAATGGTGGGCGGGCGGAGGGACGGACGTGTGGCGCCGGAGTATCCGCCTCGGCAACCGCGTATCATTAATTTGGGAGGCAGACGGACGGCACTTGTGTCGTTTGAAGGCGGAGCAATCGCCTGCACCGGGAAGCGGGGCGGGCGGCGCTGACCGTTTCGGGCGGAAAGCGCGCGCGGGCGAGGAGATGACTTTACTTGGAGAGGATGACAATGGGGACCCACCAGGTCCATAACCTCACGTACGCAAGTGCCTCCTTATTATATATATAACTATAATTTATTTTGCTTCCTCCTGGTTTCCTGACATCACGGTCCCACACCATTGTCAACCTATGTAGTCGTCAATAAATGAGAGAATTGCACAAGAAGCGGCCGACAGCTGGGACCAAGCAGCTCGAGCAGTATTTGTGTTTTTGAGGTGTGAGCACTGCAGAGTTTTTTGATGTTTAGCCCAGATATTAATTTTTCTCCTCTGAACAACAATGAAAGCTTTGCTGCAGGTATTAACTGGGCGGGCTGTGGTCCGTCTAGCGCAGGCCAGATATCCAGCCCAGATATTAATTTTTTTCAAGCTGAAAATGGCTAGCCCAGCTATACTTTTTTTAGGAATACCCAGACAAGGTCAAGTTGTTATTCTCCGCCCCGCTGGGCTGCAAATCTTTCCTAGGAGGGATGCATTAGGCTTAACAAGAAAATGGGCTTTAAGAAATAATAAATGGGATGTAATTATAAAAACTGGGCAGTAACTATAGAAAATGCACCAAACACGTGATTACTTTATAAAATATTATTTTTGGATATTGAAAATTTTAGTTTCATTAATTGTTGCGAGCGCAATGTTTCGTTGGATTTTTACGTAATATAAATTTATATTGAAATTGTATTTAATCTGACTAGAAATTTCGGGTTAAAAATATTTCGGATCCCATCAAAATGTGGGAAATTTTATTGAATTCTGTTTTGAACGGTTGGTTGAAATGGGATGTACTTTTAACAAACTGTAAATGGGCTGTAGTAAATTTCATTAGAATTCAAAAATGGGCTACACATTCTTACAAATCTCAAATGGGCTATAAGTTCTCTGCCACACACTTCTGGCCTTACTAAGTTGATGCGTCCCCTAAAAAACAGAGTTGACGCGTATGCAAGGCTTTGTCAACTTATAGTCAACACACGGTTCTAGCAGCAGTGGCCATTGGATGTCCATCCAACGGATGCCGTGCTTCTTCTTCAATCTCGGATATTCTAGCTTCACCCGCCCAAAAAATGATTCCTCCCCCTGACTTCTGGGGCGCACCGTTTCGGAAGCTGACCTGTGGGCCTACTAAGTTGACGTACCAAGGGCTTTGTCAACTTATTCAATATAAACGATTCTAGCTGCAGTGATCGTACGATGTCCATCCAACGGCCGTCGTGCTTCTTCAACCTCTGGTCTTCTTGCTCCAGCCGCCCAAAGCAGCGCCGGTCGTGCCGCCTGCTCCTGCCTCCCGTGGCCGGCTGTGCTGCCGCGGAGGCCTCACCGCCCCCTACTACTCCCACCGCTGGCCAGGCCATCCCTCCACTCACCCACACCCCCTGTTATTCTGCGGCGACGGCAGCGCAGCCGAACCAGTGAACCCTCGTACTCCTCTCCGAGTGTGCATCCACTGTCGCGTCTTCCCCGGCTCCGCGTCGTCCCCTTCCTAGGCCTCGCCGTCGTCCACCACCCTGGTGCTCTCGGCGCGGCGTCGTCAACGTGGTCAAGGAATGACTTCCATCGGATGTGGACTATACATGGAGAGGCTGACAGCTGGGTCCACGGGAGCCGCAAGGAAGTGCGTCCTTATTAAGCGCAAAATAATTATTCCTCCACCTGACAGCGGGGACCCACCGGACGGGCCACCGTATTTTGCGAAAAAATGATTCGCCCCCTGGCTGCTGGGACCCACGAGCTACATCTTCGCACGCAAGGAAGTGCGTCCGAAAAAAACGATTCGCCCCCTGACTGCTGGGACCCACCAGCTACATCTTCGCACGCAAGGAAGTGCGTACGAAAAAAAATGATTCGCCCCCAACTGCTGGGACCCACCAGCTACACCTCCGCACGCAAGGAAGT
>NC_057814.1:362038623-362039268 GCF_018294505.1 Triticum aestivum | reverse complement strand
CCTGACTGCTGGGACCCAACAGCTACACCTTCGCACGCAAGGAAGTACGTCCGGGCAAAAAAACAAAACAATTCGCCCCCCTGAGTGCTGGGACCCACCAGCTACATCTTCGCAGGCAAGGAAGTGCCTGACACTCGGGACCCACCTGGTCGAAGCGTACGTAGCTATAACACCCCGGATGTAACTTTCCATATTTGTAACTCCAACTCTGGCCATTTTCTGCCATGTGTTATGATATTCCCTTCGTGGTCGGGGTTTTTCTTTCGTTTTGCATTTTGTTCATGTCATGCATCTCATATCATGTCATCATGTGCATCTCATTTGCATACGTGTTCGTCTCATGCATCCGAGCATTTTCCCCGTTGTCCATTTTGTAGTCCTTTTGTGAGTTGCAGCAAAACCCCCCTCCAAACAGCCCAAAACCCACCTAAGTCCCCTCCATGCTCTCGGTCGTTCGATCACGATCGTGTGGGCGAAAACCGCACTCCATTTGGAGTCTCCTAGCTCCCTATGCCTATATAAACACCCTCCCCGTCCAAAATTCCGGGTCCCGAAACCCTAGCCCTCTCCCTCCGCGCGCCGGACACGTCCGCCCATCGCCGGACGAAAGTAGCCGCCGCCCGCAGCTAACAGGCGCGCGCCACG
>NC_057814.1:362029775-362038308 GCF_018294505.1 Triticum aestivum | reverse complement strand
GCCCGGCCGCCGTCAGCGCCCGTCGCCGACCGCGCCGACGCCTCCTCGCCGCGCCTCGCCATCCTCTCCTCTCCAGCTCCGGCCGCCGCGCGCCCCGTCTCCGGTGATCCTCGATCCGTGCGCCGCGCCCGATCTGGATCTGGAACTGCTAGGGTGACTTCCCTCCCCCCCGAAATTCTCAAGTCCCGATATATTGCATTCTGGTGCATACTTTGTCGCATCATAACTCATTGCATACTGCTCCGTTTCGTGCGTGTAATATATCGAAATGGTCGCCTCGAGATGCTCTTCATTTTGTTTTATTGTGCCCAACTCATTTGAGTCCATCTTCATGCCCAAATCTCTGGTGCAAGAGTGCTATATGATGTTTACTGCTGTTACTAATCAGAACTTGGTGATTTGTTATTTTTGTTGCATTTGATGTGTGCATCTTATGGGCATTAGCTCTACAGGTGTTTTGATCTATGACATGCCATCTTTACAGAGGTGTATGCCATGTATTTTTGTGATCTATGTGGTGACTATCACAAGCATGCAAACTGGGCTTCGTGATGTTTCT
Organism: Triticum aestivum; assembly: GCF_018294505.1. Classification (NCBI taxonomy): domain Eukaryota; kingdom Viridiplantae; phylum Streptophyta; class Magnoliopsida; order Poales; family Poaceae; genus Triticum; species Triticum aestivum. Next base: position 362,037,749 of record NC_057814.1, on the reverse strand, counting down.
GTTTTCAGGAACTTAGGAGTTTCACCAAGTCTGTTACTGTTGTTATTTTGTTGCCATGTATCCATGTGTCTACAGAGAGATCCATGCTTCTTTTGGGCATGTTCAGTACGGATGGTTTGTAGATATAGTTGTGCTCTCTCCATACATGCCCCTGTTTGCAATTATCGAGTGCCATAGCATGTCCCAATCTTGCTCTACTTTTGCTATAAAATATTTCTGGCAGATTGTTAACATGATATTCAATTTTTCCAAGGTTGTTGTAGTTGATCCATACATGCTATGAACTTGCTCTCTCCATGGATAGCTTCATAAACATTCCATCTTGCTGTAGGTATGCTTGTTTTGTCATGATTTGCTTTGTGATGAGTGAATCAAGTCTGAAACCTGTTAACGAAACTTGCTATGTTTACATGGATGCCATCATATCTTCTGATCCTTTTTGGCTTATGGTCAGTAAGGGACTTTTGTTCTATGCATTTAGTAGATTCATGCCATGCCTTGTTTTTCTATGTTAAGTTCCTGTAGCATGTTGATTTCTTGTTCTGAACATTGCTACCTGATGTTGTTTATGCCATGTCCAGTATTTTCTCCAAGTCTGCTATCCTGATATCTTTTGCACTTTTGCCATGCTTGTTTGAACCTGTTATTGTGTGATCTAGCCATAGCTCAGCGTTCATCTTTTGTCAAGCATCTCCTGTAGATTACTTCCATATGCTTTTTTGCTATGTTGGGGTGCTGTAGCATAGTTACTTGATGTATTCTAAGTGCTATCATGCTGTTAATCGCAGATTCGTGTCATTCTTGTTTTGCTTGCCATTTGCAAACCGTGCATCCGTTTCTGGTGATCTTTATATCGATTTCGACCGAAATCATCTCATCTTTCCAGTGGCATACTTGGTTTGCCAGGTTACTGCCTTGTTCATCCTTTTGCTTCCGGAGCACGCATACGCATCGCATATCATATCCCGCATATCATGCATGTATTTCATCATGTTGCTTGTGCATTTCCCGTGATTGATTGTGGTTCCATTGCTTGTGTTCTTGCTGTGGGTAGAGCCGGGAGAAGAGTTCATGAACGAGGAACCTGTTGAGTACGCTTACGAGGATCAAGCTTTCGACAACTCGGACAACCTTGCAGGCAAGATGACCATACCCTCGAAATCACTTCTATCTTTGCTTTGCTAGTTATTCGTTCTATTGCTATGCTGCGCTACCTACCACTTGATATATCATGCCTCCCATATTTGCCATGTCAAGCCTTTAACCGTCCTTTCCTAGCAAAATGTTGTTTGGCTAAGTTACCGCTTTTCCTCAGCCCTTCTTATAGCGTTGCTAGTTGGAGGTGAAGTTGAAGTTGGTTCCATGTTGGAACATGGATATTTTTTTGGAATATCACAATATCTATTATTAAATTAATGCATCTATATATTTGGTAAAGGGTGGAAGGCTCGGCCTTATGCCTGGTGTTCTGTTCCACTCTTGCCGCCCTAGTTTCCGTCATACCGGTATTATGTTCCTTGAGTTTGCGTTCCTTACGCGGTTAGGTGATTTATGGGACCCCCTTGACAGTTCGCCTTGAATAAAAACTCCTCCAGCAAGGCCCAACCTTGGTTTTACCATTTGCCACCTAAGCCTTTTTCCCTTGGGTTTTCGCGAGCCCGAGGGTCATCTTTATTTAAACCCCCGGGCCAGTGTTCCTCCGAGTGCTGGTCCAAACTACAGCACCCTGCGGGACCGTCCCTTGGCAACTTGGGTTACGTTGGTACCTGTACGCTTCGCTTATCCGGCGTGCCCTGAGAACGAGATATGTGCAGCTCCTATCGGGATTTGTCGGCACATTCGGGCGGCTTTGCTGGTCTTGTTTTACCATTGTCGAAATGTCTTGTAAACCGGGATTCCGAGACTGATCGGGTCTTCCTGGGAGAAGGTTTATCCTTCGTTGACCGTGAGAGCTTATAATGGGCTAAGTTGGGACACGCTTGCAGGGTATTATATTTCGAAAGCCGTGCCCGCGGTTATGAGGCAGATGGGAATTTGTTAATGTCCGGTTGTAGAGAACTTGACACTTGACTTGATTAAAATACATCAACCGTGTGTGTAGCCGTGATGGGCTCTTCTCCGCGGAGTCCGGGAAGTGAACACGGTTTGAGTTATGCATGAACGTAAGTAGTTTCAGGATTACTTCTTGATCATTTCTAGCTTCGCGACTGTTGCATTGCTTCTCTTCTCGCTCTCATTTGCGTATGTTAGCCACCATATATGCTTAGTGCTTGCTGCAGCTCCACCTCATTACACCATCCTTTCCTATAAGCTTAAATAGGCTTGATCTCGCGGGTATGTGATTGCTGAGTCCTCGTGACTCACAGATTCTACCAAAACAGTTGCAGGTGCCGACGATGTCAGTGCAGATGACGCAATCGAGCTCAAGTGGGAGTTCGACGAGGAACGTGGTCGTTACTATGTTTCGTTTCCTGATGATCAGTAGTGGAGCCCAGTTGGGGCGATCGGGGATCTAGCATTTGGGGTTATCTTATTTTCATTTGGATTTGACCGTAGTCGGTCTATGTGTGGATTTTGGATGATGTATGAATTAATTTATGTATTGTGTGAAGTGGCGATTGTAAGCCAACTCTCGTTATCCCATTCTTGTTCATTACATGGGATTGTGTGAAGATGACCCTTCTTGCGACAATACCTACTATGCGGTTATGCCTCTAAGTCGTGCCTCGACACGTGGGAGATATAGCCGCATCGTGGGTGTTACAAGTTGGTAATCAGAGCCATCCCCGACTTAGGAGCCCCCCTGCTTGATCGAACCGCTGGCATTGTTGAGTCTAGAACAAAAATGTTTTGAGTCTTAGGATTATATATATCGGAGAGTAGGATTCTTTTTACTCCTCAGTCCCTTCGTCGCTCTGGTGAGGCCTCCTGACGTAGAAGTTTTGACTCTTCTCTCCTCAAATTTCACTAGATTTTTTTTAGGATCACGCGGGTATCTTAGAATCGTTCCGATGGTTTTGTGACGAGAACATTGTTCTTGGTGCCTCCTGACATTTAGGCGTTGTGCAAGTGTCCCGGGGAGGTGAGCTCTGAGGTGTTGTCATCACAATTTTATCGTTGCAGTTCTGGAATACCTGAGTTTCACCGACATCGAAAATCTCTTTTATGCAGTTGTTGGTGAGATCACCTCGACGCCACCCAGTACTGGGGCGGGAGTTCGGGAGTATTGCCATAACTCGTTTAACGGATGCTTTTCGAAGGTTGAGGTACACGATCCCTGAAGGTTTCTTGGTTATGTGTTGACGGATGGATACAGCTGGATCTAGGGATTGCTAGTTTGGGTGATATATTTTGTGTCCCCTGTATCCCCAACACCAGATTGCATAACCAGAAAGTTTTGGGAGTGTATAGGTGGGATTCATGTAGCTCTTAGCATTTCTTCCCGCAGATATTTGGTTTGTGATTGGGTAATCCTTACCATTTATTTGTTCCACTCGTACCTTTTTATTTTATTCATCAATCTCTTATCAAGTGGCTTCTCACCTTAATGGAAGTGTGATGATTTACTATGGAATTCATTCGTTCATCCTCGTTCGAATGTTATTGTGAAGACTATATGTTGCAATTTCTATCCGTTGATTCAACTTGCCTATTTGTCTATCAAGATGCTAACGGATGTCACCATCTTCAGGATGGCTCCGCCTACGCGTCAGAATCCGGAACGCAATGAAGGTAGTCAGGCGAACCCTCCGCCACCACCTCCGCCTCCGGAGGCATGGCAAGCTATCATGGCAGCCACCAACGCCAATGCTCAGATGATTTTGCAACTCTTGTAAGAACGCACCCAAGGGCAAGGCAATCAAGGAAATCAAGGCCAAGGCAACAATCAGCCTCACTTCACTACCCTCAACCAGTTCCTCGCAAATCAGCCCAAGTCTTTCAGCTACTGTGCCGAGGCCACAGACGTCGATGATTGGCTCATGGACATCAACAAGCATTTTGAATGTAGCAATGTCAGGCCCTAGGACTTTGTCAAGTTTGCTTCTTTTCAACTCAAGGATCAAGCTACCGAGTGGTATCAACAATACAAAGATTCCATAGGAGGTCGTGTGATTACCTGGGATGATTTCCGCCGAGACTTCAAAGCTCACCACATTCCACAAAGTGTTGTTGAGAGCAAGCGTGAGGAGTTCCGCAATCTCAAGCAAGGCAGCATGTCCGTGTATCAATACAATACTCAGTTTCAGAAACTCGCTCGCTTCGCTAAGCAAGACGTTCCTGATGTCTCTATCAAGATGGGCGACTATAAATTTTTGTCTTCTCCCATTGTTCTAGGTGACTCGGATATTGATCTAATTCTCGGGATGGACTGGCTTTCTAAGCACAAGGCTCAACTTCATTGTGCTGCCAGGGAAATTCAATTGATACACTCTTCTGAGGATGTTATCATCTATGTCGCTCGTGATGAAACCATTTGGTTGTTTTCTCTCAATGAGAAGGGCGAGTTGAATGCTATTTCTCAAATTCCAGTCGTTTGTGAGTACCAAGATGTCTTTCCAGAAGAGCTTCCGGGTATGCCTCCTCACCGGCCAGTTGAGTTCGTTATCGATCTTGATCCCGGCACTGAACCCGTTTGCAAGCATCCTTACAAGCTTGGACCCAAGGAGCTGAAGGAATTGAAGAAACAGCTCGACGAACAAGAGCGTCTGGGTTTGATCAAACCGAGTTCATCTCCATGGGGTTGTGGTGTTCTTTTTGTCCAGAAGAAGGATGGCACGGACCGACTTTGTGTCGACTACCGTCCATTGAACAAGAAGACAATCAAGAACAAGTATCCACTTCCCAACATCAATGAGCTATTCGAGCAACTTAAAGGTGCTAAAGAATTCTCCAAGCTTGACCTTCGAATGGGTTATCATCAGATTCACATTCGTGAAGAAGATATTCCGAAGACAATATTCAGAACAAGCTTTGGTTCTTATGAATATACTGTCATGTCTTTCGGCCTTGTCAATGCTCCTCCAACATTCTCTCGAATGATGAATTTCATCTTCGACCCCTATACCAATGAATTCGTCCTGGTGTATCTCGATGATATCTTGGTTTTCTCCAAGAATAAGAAGGATCATGCCAAACATTTGCGATTGGGGCTCGACAAGCTCAGAGAGTATCAATTCTATGCGAAGTTTTCCAAATGTGAGTTTTGGCTCGATGAAGTTCTTTACCTTGGTCATATCATCTCTGCCAAGGGCATCGCTGTTAATCCCGAGAAGGTGTCTGCAATTGTGAATTGGGAACCTCCTCAGAATGTCAAGCAGCTTCGCAGTTTTCTTGCTCTTGCAAGCTATTGCCGAAGATTCGTTGAGAATTTCTCTAAGATTGCAAAGCCTCTTTACAACCTCCTCCAGAAGCATGTGAAGTATGTCTGGATGCCTGAGTGTGACGTTGCTTTCAACACTCTCAAAGAGAAACTCGTCACAGCTCCTGTCTTGACTCCTCCTGACGAATCCAAGTCATTCGATGTTTTCTATGATGCTTCTCTTCAAGGTCTCGGTGCTGTATTAATGCAAGAGAAGAAAGTTGTGGCCTATACCTCTCGTCAATTGAAGCCCAACGAAAAGAATTACCCACTCACGATCTTGAGTTGGCGGCAGTTGTCCATGCGTTAATAACATGGAGACATCTCTTGTTGGGAAGAAAAGTGGACATATTCACCGATCACAAGAGTCTCAAGTACATCTTCACTCAGCCAAACCTCAACCTCAGGCAAACTCGATGGGTCGAAATGATTCAAGAGTACAATCCGAGTATTGAATATACTCTAGGCAAGGCCAATGTCATTGCAGATGCTTTGAGCAGGAAGGCTTATTGCAACAGCTTAATCCTCAAGCCATTTCAACCGGATCTTTGTGAAGCTTTCCGCAAGCTGAATCTCCAAGTTGTTCCTCGAGGCTTTCTTGCCAACCTCATAGTCTCTCCTACTTTGGAAGATCAAATTCGTGAGGCACAACTCCTGGATACCATGGTGAAGAAGGTGAAACGTGGTATCGACAAGGGTCTTTCCAAATACAAGTGCTATCGCATTGAGGACAGAGACACTTTATTCTTCGAGGACCGGATTGTGGTTCCTAAAGGTGATCTAAGGAAAGTCATAATGAACGAGGCGCACAATTCTCTTCTTTCCATTAATCCTGGAAGTACGAAGATGTACCATGACCTCAAGCAGTCGTATTGGTGGACTCGAATGAAGCGATAAATCGCTCAATTCGTGAATGAATGTGATGTCTGTCGAAGGGTGAAAGCAGAACACCAACGACCAGCTGGTCTCCTCCAACCTCTTGCTATCCCAGAATGGAAGTTTGATCATATCGAAATGGACTTCGTGACTGGATTTCCAAAGTCCAAGCGTGGAAATGATGCTATCTTCGTTGTCATCGACAAGCTTACTAAAGTGGCTCATTTCCTTCCAATCAAAGAATCTATCACAGCAGCTCAGTTGGCAGAGCTATACACCTCCAGGATTGTCTCCTTGCACGGCATCCCACAATTGATATCTTCAGATCGTGGAAGCATCTTCACTTCTAAGTTCTGGGACACCTTCCAGAAGGCCATGGGCACCAACATTCGCTTCAGCACAGCTTTCCATCCTCAAACTAGTGGCCAAGTCGAGCGATTCAATCAAATCCATGAAGATATGCTCAGGGCTTGTGTCATTTCCTTTGGCATGAAGTTGGAAGATTGTCTTCCATATGCCGAATTCTCCTACAACAACAGCTTCCAAGCGAGTTCGAGCAAGGCCCCATTCGAGATTCTATATGGTAGAAAGTGTCGTACTCCTCTCAATTGGTCAGAGACTGGTGAACACCAACTTCTTGGCAATGACTTAATCACAGAGGCAGAAGAAATGTGTAAAGTCATCCGTGAAAATCTCAAAGCCGCGCAATCGCGCCAGAAGAGTTACTATGATAGTAAGCACCGTGATGTGGCTTTCGAGAACGGAGACCATGTCTACCTCCGCGTCTCTCCAATGAAAGGCACTCGTCGCTTCAGTATCAAAGGGAAGCTTGCCCCTAGATACGTGGGTCCTTTCAAGATCATTGGCGACCTCGCCTATCAGCTTGAGCTTCCCTCCAACTTCGCGAACATGCACGATGTGTTCCACGTGTCACAGCTTCGCAAGTGCTTCAAGACTCCTGACCGCACCATCAACTTCGAAGAGATTGACCTCCAAGAAGATATGTCTTATCATGAGCATCCCGTTTCTATTCTTGAAGAAACCGAGCGCAAGACTCGCAACAAGTCAATCAAATTCCTGAAAGTGAAGTGGTCACACCATTCCGACCGAGAAGCCACCTAGGAGCGCGAGGACCACCTCCGTTCCGAATATCCGGAGTTCTTCCATTCTTAGATCTCGGGATGAGATCCTCTCGTAGTGATGGAGTGTTGTAACACCCCGGATGTAACTTTTCATATCATGTCATCATGTGCATCTCATTTGCATACGTGTTCGTCTCATGCATCCGAGCATTTTCCCCGTTGTCCGTTTTGCAATTCGGCACTCCCACAGGCACCGGCGCCCCCCTCTTGGTTCTTTCCGTGAGCGGGTGTTAAACGTTCTCGGAATGGACCGAGGTTTGTCAAGTGGCCTTGGTACACCACCGGTAGACCACCTGTCAAGTTTCGTTCCATTTGGAGGTCGTTTGATGCTCCAACAGTTAACCGGGTAACCGCAAAGTCCTTTTGTGAGTTGCAGCAAAACCCCCCTCCAAACAGCCCAAAACCCACCTAAGTCCCCTCCATGCTCTCGGTCGTTCGATCACGATCGTGTGGGCGAAAACCGCACTCCATTTGGAGTCTCCTAGTTCCTTATGCCTATATAAACACCCTCCCCGTCCAAAATTCCGGGTCCCGAAACCCTAGCCCTCTCCCTCCGCGCGCCGGACACGTCCGCCCGACGTCGGACGAAAGCCGCCG
>NC_057814.1:362023868-362029393 GCF_018294505.1 Triticum aestivum | reverse complement strand
CCGACCATCGCCGCCGTTCCCGCCGGCGTTGCGCTCCTCCTTCGCCCGGCCACCGTCAGCGCCCGTCGCCGACCGCGCCGACGCCTCCTCGCCGCGCGTCGCCGTCCTCTCCTCACCAGCTCCGGCCGCCGCGCGCCCCGTCTCCGACGATCCTCGATCCGTGCGCCGCGCCCGATCTGGATCTGGAACCGCTAGGTTGACTTTCCTCCACCGAAATTCTCCAAGTCCCGATATATTGCATTCTGGTGCAAACTTTGTCGCATCATAACTCATTGCATACTGCTCCGTTTCGTGCGTGTAATATATGGAAATGTTCGCCTCGAGATGCTCTTCATTTTGTTTTATTGTGCCCTACTCGTTTGAGTCCATCTTGATGCCCAAATATCTGGTGCAAGAGTGCTATATGATGTTTACTGCTGTTACTAATCAGAACTTGGTGATTTGTTATTTTTGTTGCATTTGAGGTGTGCATCTTATGGGCATTAGCTCTACAGGTGTTTTGATCTATACCATGCCATCTTTACACAGGTGTATGCCATGTATTTTTGTGATCTATGTGGTGACTATCACAAGCATGCAAACTGGGCTTCGTGATGTTTCTATTTTCAAGAACTTAGGAGTTTCACCAAGTCTGTTACTGTTGTTATTTTGTTGCCATGTATCCATGTGTCTACAGAGAGATCCATGCTTCTTTTGGGCATGTTCAGTACGGATGGTTTGTAGATATAGTTGTGCTCTCTCCATACATGCCCCTGTTTGCAATTATCGAGTGCCATAGCATGTCCCAATCTTGCTCTACTTTTGCTATAAAATATTTCTGGCAGATTGTTAACATGATATTCAATTTTTCCAAGGTTGTTGTAGTTGATCCATACATGCTATGAACTTGCTCTTGCCATGGATAGCTTCATAAACATTCCATCTTGCTGTAGGTATGCTTGTTTTGTCATGATTTGCTTTGTGATGAGTGAATCAAGTCTGAAACCTGTTAACGAAACTTGCTATGTTTACATGGGTGCCATCATATCTTCTGATCCTTTTTGGCTTATGGTCAGTAAGGGACTTTTGTTCTATGCATTTAGTAGATTCATGCCATACCTTGTTTTGCTATGTTAAGTTCCAGTAGCATGTTTATTTCTTGCTCTGAACATTGCTACCTGATGCTGTTTATGCCATGTCCAGTATTTTCTCCAAGTCTGCTATCCTGATATCTTTTGCACTTTTGCCATGCTTGTTTGAACCTGTTATTGTGTGATCTAGCCATAGCTCAGCGTTCATCTTTTGTCAAGCATCTCCTGTAGATTACTTCCATATGCTTTGTTGCTATGTTTGGGTGCTGTAGCATAGTTACTTGATGTATTCTAAGTGCTATCATGCTGTTAATCGCAGAATCGTGTCATTCTTGTTTTGCTTGCCATTTGCAAACCGTGCATCCGTTTCCAGTGATCTTTATATCGATTTCGACCGAAATCATCTCATCTTCCCAGTGGCATACTTGGTTTGCCAAGCTACTGCCTTGTTCATTCTTTTTCTTCTGGAGCACGCATATGCATCGCATACCACATCTCGCATATCATGCATGTATTGCATCATGTTGCTTGTGCATTTCCCGTGATTGATTGTGGTTCCATTTCTTGTGTTATTGATGTGGGTAGAGCCGGGAGACGAGTTCGTGAACGAGGAACCTGTTGAGTACGCTTACGAGGATCAAGCTTTCGACAACTCGGACAACCTTGCAGGCAAGATGACCATACCCTCGAAATCACTTCTATCTTTGCTTTGCTAGTTATTCGTTCTATTGCTATGCTGCGCTACCTACCACTTGCTATATCATGCCTCCCATATTTGCCATGTCAAGCCTTTAACCATCCTTTCCTAGCAAACCGTTGTTTGGCTAAGTTACCGCTTTTGCTCAGCCCTTCTTATAGCGTTGCTAGTTGCAGGTGAAGTTGAAATTGGTTTCATGTTGGAACATGGATATTTTTTTTGGAATATCACAATATCTCTTATTAAATTAATGGATCTATATATTTGGTAAAGGGTGGAAGGCTCGGCCTCATGCCTGGTGTTCTGTTCCACTCTTCCGCCCTAGTTTCCGTCATACCGGTATTATGTTCCTTGAGTTTGCGTTCCTTACGCGGTTGGGTGATTTATGGGACCCCCTTGACAGTTCGCCTTGAATAAAAACTCCTCCAGCAAGGCCCAACCTTGGTTTTACCATTTGCCACCTAAGCCTTTTTCCCTTGGGTTTTCGTGAGCCCGAGGGTCATCTTTATTCAAACCCCCGGGCCAGTGTTCCTCTGAATGCTGGTCCAAACTAGAGCACCCTGCGGGACTGTCCCTTGGCAACTTGGGTTAAGTTGGTACCTGTACGCTTCGCTTATCCGGTGTGCCCTGAGAACGAGATATGTGCAGCTCCTATCGGGATTTGCCGGCACATTCGGGCGGCTTTGCTGGTCTTGTTTTACCATTGTCGAAATGTCTTGTAAACCGGGATTCCGAGACTGATCGGGTCTTCCTGGGAGAAGGTTTATCCTTCGTTGACCGTGAGACACTACTAGGAAAAGGCCTACTAGTGGCGCACCAGTTTTGCTACTAATGGCGCACTACTGGTGCGCCACTAGTACCACGCCACTAGTATTTTTTACTAATGGCGCACCACTGGTGCGCCAGTAGTATCTGGTATCTGGTGCGCCTACTAGTGGCCACGGTGCGCCATTAGTATTTTTGAATTTTGAAGGCGGGAAAATAGTAGTGGCGCACCGTCTAACCCCCACCGTGCGCCAATAGTATTTTTGAATTTTGAATTTGGATCTGGATTGCGATTTTTTTGCTCGTTTTTTTGCACGATATTTTTTCAAATTTTGTTCTCGTTTTTGGATCTTGTACGGTCTTTTGCCGTGTTCTTTTGCCGGAGAGGAGTTCGCCGGGGAGGAGGGCCGAGGTCACCGGAGAGGAGGAGGAGGTCACCGGAGAGGCGCTCGCCTACATCGCCGGAGAGGAGGAGGAGGTCACCGGGGAGGAGTTCACCGGAGCATCGGAGAGAAGGAAGGAGAAACCATGAGGGGAGGAGAGGAGAGGAGGGAGGAGGAGCTCACCGGAGAGGAGGTAGGAGAAACCGTGAGGGGAGGGGGAGGAGAGGAGGGAGGAGGAGGTCGCCGGAGAGGAGGAGGTCATCGGAGAGGAGGAGGGGGAGGTCGCCGGAGAGGAGGAGGGTAGTATGGTGGAGGAGAGAAGGGGAGATGGAGTGGAGGAGAGGAGGAGATGGAGTGGAGGAGAGGTGGAGTGTAGGAGAAGAATGAAGAGGTAAGGAGGAGAGGACCACGCCTAGCCATATATACGGCATAGTAATGGCGCACCGTGGGCAGGTGCGCCATTACTAACTTTTATTTTTTTATTTATTTTGAATTTTGAAGGCGGGAAGATAGTAATGGCGCACCATGGGCAGGTGCGCCATTAGTTAAATTCGGATGTAACTTTTTGAGTAGATGATTTTTCATATAAAAAACTTTTTCATCCGAGTTCGTATGCAAAAGTTATGCCCATTTTACAAATTCTCGAGAGATTTTGCAAAAAAGTCAAAAATTCATGTATGTAAATTTTGCTAACCACTAGACCACATATCACATGGGAATCTTATTTTCTTTTATTTTTTTGACATTTCTATCATTTTCTTTTTTTTTGAAACTGAAAAGGCGGTCCACCGGGGGGTGCATTCGGGGGAATGTTTGGGCCAAACTACTAATGGCGCATCGTGGGAGTGGTGCGCCACTAATGGCGCACCGTGGGTGTGGTGCGCCATTACTATTTTAAGTAGTAATGGCGCACTATCCCCTGGTGCGCCATTAGTAGTTTTGAAAATAAAAAAAATAAAAAATATTTTACTAATGGCGCACCGTGGATGTGGTGCGCCTTTAGTATTTTCACACTAATGGCGCAACAACACATGGTGCGCCATTACTAGTTAGTAATGGCGCACCACATGTACAGTGCGCCATTAGTGTCCATATTGGCTATAGCTGTTTTTGTAGTAGTGAGAGCTTATAATGGGCTAAGTTGGGACACCCCTGCAGGGTATTATCTTTCGAAAGCCGTGCCCGCGGTTATGAGGCAGATGGGAATTTGTTAATGTCCGGTTGTAGAGAACTTGACACTTGACTTAATTAAAATACATCAACCGTGTGTGTAGCCGTGATGGTCTCTTCTCGGCGGAGTCCGGGAAGTGAACACGGTTTGAGTTATGCATGAACGTAAGTAGTTTCAGGATCACTTCTTGATCATTTCTAGCTTCGCGACCGTTGCGTTTCTTCTCTTCTCGCTCTCATTTGCGTATGTTAGCCACCATATATGCTTAGTGCTTGCTGCAGCTCCACCTCAGTACACCATCCTTTCCTATAAGCTTAAATAGTCTTGATCTCGCGGGTGTGAGATTGCTGAGTCCTCGTGACTCACAGATTCTACCAAAACAGTTGCAGGTGCTGACGATGTCAGTGCAGATGACGCAACCGAGCTCAAGTGGGAGTTCGATAAGGAACGTGGTTGTTACTATGTTTCGTTTCCTGATGATCAGTAGTGGAGCCCAGTTGGGGCGATCGGGGATCTAGCATTTTTGGTTATCTTATTTTCATTTGGATTTGACCGTAGTCGGTCTACGTGTGGATTTTGGATGGTGTATGAATTAATTTATGTATTGTGTGAAGTGGCGATTGTAAGCCAACTCTCGTTATCCCATTCTTGTTCATTACATGGGATTGTGTGAAGATGACCCTTCTTGCGACAATACCTACTATGCGGTTATGCCTCTAAGTCGTGCCTCGACACGTGGGAGATATAGCCGCATCGTGGGCGTTACAAGTAGCGTTATCATTCTGGTCGCGAACGGGTACGTACATACTGGTCGATGTAGAGGCGCGCACGTGTCGTAGTAGAGGCACGCACATGTCGTAGTAGAGGCGCGCACGTAGCATGTACACGTACGTACAACGGCCAGGGTGCAAGAAAGAAAATACGGCCACGTATGTGTACATACGGGCAGTGTCTTGAACGCCTACTCGCGCATACGTACGGCCAGGGCTCGTGTACATGGCTGGGTCAGAACGGAGAAACAACGTCGTCGTCGTGTTCATGGGGAGGCAACAGAATGCGTCGTGTTCATGGGGAGTCAACGGAATGCGTCGTGTTCATGGGGAGGCAACGGAATGCGTCGTGTTCATCGGGAGGCAACGGAATGCGTCGTGTTCATCAGGAGGCAACGGAATGGGTGGGAGCCAACCAGCTGGGTCGGAACGGAATGCGTGGTCGTGTTCATCGGGAGGGCTTGGACGGAACAGGCGATGGAAACGAGGCCTGGCGTACCGCAGAACGGAGGAAACGGACCTCCTACGTTCGGAACGGGGTCCTGTTGATCGGGAGGGGTGTGGCGTACCGCAAAATAGAGGAAACGGACCTCCTACGGTCGAAGCGGGGGTCCTGTTGATCCGGAGGGGTGTGGCGTACCGCAAAACAGACGAAACGGACCTCCTACG
>NC_057814.1:361973467-362023329 GCF_018294505.1 Triticum aestivum | reverse complement strand
CTCACTGTTCATCCAATCGATCGGCTTCAGTTAGCAGCAGTAGCGAAGGAATCGCTCGATTGGGTTCAGTTAACAGCCATCGATCAATCGCTCGGGTTCAGTAAAGCGTAGCCTGCAGTGCAATCGCTCGGGTTCAGTTAGAGCCCAACGCCTCGCTCGGGTTCAGTTAGAGCCAACGCCTCGCACACACGCGCATACGTGTACGAGAGAAATGCGCATCGCTCGGCCCCCGACCTCCCACCGTATCCAGGAACTCCCCGAAATTTTCCTCCCCTAGCTTCTACCACGGTTTTTTCCGTCATGGACGGCCCAAAGAATGTCATGCAGCTGCGTCTCCGGCCCGCCCAGGACGAAAAGCCCATTTTCTGTCATGATTTTTTGTCATAGAAGTAGGAGCCCACCACATCTATGATGATACCAGGTTTTGTCACAATTATCGTCATAGAAGTGTCATATGTATGACAGAAAAAATTTCGTTCGGCCCAAAATGTCACGGATGTGTCTTTTTTTGTAGTGTAGAAGGCGCCATCCCGTCCCCCGCACTCCTCCTTGGCAGCCTCGCCACTCCCGGTCTTGTCAGGCCATGCCCGATGGGCCCTGACGGGACCGGGGTGGGCTCCTACTTGGGTGCTCCTTTTCTCGTCTTTTCCTCCTGCCGCCGTAGTGCCTGAAGGAGGGAAAACGAAAAGAGGGGATTACGGGGCACTTATCTTTTTCAATCTTAAACCTGTAGGCAATCGCCAAATTTTAATTCAAATAATGTAATCTCTCGAGTCCATTTTTGTGTTCTGTAATGCTTGTACTTGCGTTAGCATATGAATGAAAAAGGTGAGCCTTGACGGGAACCCGTGCATGTCTATGTCCATGCAGAGGCGGAGTGCCTCTTTAATAAAAATAAACAAGTTCTCCCCGGCAGGATATCCTGCCGGCACCCTCTTTGTCTGCCGGAGAACTACGTCTGCCGGGGAATAGTGAGAGGGGCCAGCCCCCCGCCAGCTCCTTTTTGCCAAAGGCTACTACGACCATCCTGACTGAAGCAACGTTCGAGTCATGGATGGGAGCACCTAAGTTAAAAGAGAGGTGAGGTTTTCTTATGCAAAGTTATAGCCCTACAGAACACTAATGGACAAGAGGTAAAACTTATCTATTTGGCTGTGCTGGGGATCGCAGTGCCGTGCAATCTTCTCGTCCTTTGTCGAAGCCAAGTTCACGGCAGGAACCTACAACTCCATGTAGATGAGAATGAATGCAGGATGCAATCTTATCTATATACATATGCAAATGCTCATGAAATGCTTATGCAGTGGTCTGGGTGTGCTCGTGCATGCATGAAATCTTAGTTGGGCCCCCCTACAACGCTTCTTTATTTTCTCTTGCATGGGGTCATCAACCCGGCTTTGTACACGGGGTTACATGCAGCTGAGGCAAAGCCCGTACAAACGGGTTGCTCGGCAGCCTCGCGCATTACGGGTAGTACTTACGGAGATGCTCAATATTCCATGAGTTTTGCAACTGAGTGCCATCCCCGGTCTCTAGACGGACTGCGCCAGGTCTGGTGACTCATACCAGCCGGTAAGGGCCTTCCCACTTCAGTGACAGCTTGTTTGTACCCTTGGCGGACTGAACGCGCCTAAGGACAAGGTCACCTTCCTCAAAACACAGGGCGTGAACCCCGCGGCTATGATAGCGATGCAGGGCTTGCTGGTAGCGTGCAGCACGCGTGGCAGCCCAGAGACGGTTCTCCTTGAGTAGCACAGCGTCGTCACGCCGGTGCTGATCTTGCGCTACTTCATCGTAGCCAAGCACTCGAGGGGGGCCGTAAATGAGTTCCATGGGATAACTACTTCTGCCCCGTAGACCAGGGAGAAGGGAGTCTGCCCAGTAGCTCGGTTAGGTGTCATTCTAAGGGACCAGAGAACTACCGGCAGCTCCTCGATCCACCGCCTGCCGTGCTTCTGCAGCGTATCGAAAGTTCTTGTCTTGAGTCCACGAAGCACTTCATCGTTCGCCCTCTCAGCTTGTCCATTGCTCCGCGGGTGTGCCAAAGAAGCGAATGGATCTTGCATCCGAGGGCATGAACGTATTGCATGAAGGCATGGCTCGTGAACTGAGTGTCATTGCAGTGATGATCCTTGCCGGAACTCCGAAACGACACACCAATTCTTTCAAGAACTTGATAGCTGATTGAGCAGTCACCTTTCTCATGGCAGGCACTTCCGGCCACTTTGTAAACTTGTCGATGGCAACGAACAAGAATTCAAAGCCCCGATTGCTCGGGGGAAGGGGCCGAGGATATCGAGCCCCCAGACCGAAAATGGCCATGATAGAGGGATTGTCTGAAGGGCTTGGGCAGGCAGGTGTGTTCTCTTTGAATGGAACTGGCAGGCTTCACATGTCGTGACGAGCTCAACTGCATCTTGGAGGGCTGTGGGCCAATAGAATCCTTGCCGGAATGCTTTCCCAACTAATGCCCTTGATCCAATGTGTGAGCCGCACATTCCTCTGTGAATCTCAGCCAGCAGTTCCTTTCCATCCTCTCGGCAAACACACTTCAATTTCACACCGTTGGGCCTCCTTCTGTACAGAGTGTCATCAACAAACGGATACATACTGGCCCTCCGGGCTACTTTCTCGGCTTCATCTTGGTCGCCAGGGAGTTCTCCGGTTTGGAGGAAGTGGACAATGTGCCTTGCCCAAGTTGGAGCCTGGGGCTCGGCAACGAGGACTAGCGGCACCTCCTCTGCCGCGGGAGCACCAGCATCGTTCGCGGGGCCCATAGGCCCGGCTGGAGGGGGTGGTCCAGCAGGCTGTGAGGAGTTGTTTCCGGCAGGGTCTCTGCCGGGAGCGGATGGCTCGACCGGGAGAGGCTTACCGTAGTCCAACTTTCTCCTTTTCCGGGCCATTGTGGCTGGTGATACGGAGGGCTAAAAGAGATGGAGAACAAAAGTTCTTGGTTCCACAGGAAGCTTCTGCGCAGCACACTTTGACAGGTGATCAGCTATGCTGTTTTCCGCACGGGGTACGTGCTCTGTTTGTAACCCATCAAAGTGCTCCTGTAGTCTCCTCACTTCCTCGACGTATGCTTCCATCAATGGGCTTTGATAATCCTTGTTGACTTGTCTCACCACAAGCTGTGAATGTCGTTGAACAATCAACTTCTTAATTGCCAATTCTGCTGCAATCCTGAGCCCGGCAAGGAGTCGTTCATACTCAGCTGTATTGTTTGTTGCTTCTTCCCAGGCAAATTGCATTTGGACGACGTACTTCAAATGCTCCCGGGAGGGGGCAACGAGAAGCACGCCAGCCCCTGCACCTTGTAGGGAAAAAGCACCATCAAAATACATAATCCATTCTTGGGGTGATTCCTTGTCGGGAGAGTTGTTTCTGTCACTTCCTCATCAGGGGTTGGCGTCCATTCTGCAATAAACTCTGCCAGTGCCCTGCTCTGAATAGTTGATGTGCTCTCAAACTTCAAACCAAAGTTGGATAACTCCAAAGCCCACTCCACTATTCTGCCGGTGGCCTCAGGGTTTCGGAGTATCCTTTACAACGGAAAACGGGTGACAACCGTGATCTCATGGGTTTGGAAGTAGTGGCATTGTTTCCTTAAGGCGATGATGAGGCCAAAGATCAATTTTTGCACGCCAGAGTACCTCGATCTAGCCCCTTGTAACAAGGAGCGGATGAAGTATACTGGGTACTACACCACTTTCTTCCTTGCCGCGTCCTTGGGGATGCTCTCGTTACCGTGCTCATTGCTGTTCCGATCTTTTCTGACTCTGCCATGATCTGGCCACGTTCTGCCTCATCCAGCTCTTGTTGTGCTACCAAGGCCGCACTGACCACTTGGTTGGTTGCCGCCAAGTAAATCAATAATGGCTCTTGGGGTTTCGGTGCAACCAAGGTAGGTACAGACGATAGGTAGGTCTTC
The DNA here is from genome assembly GCF_018294505.1 of Triticum aestivum. Lineage (NCBI taxonomy): Eukaryota > Viridiplantae > Streptophyta > Magnoliopsida > Poales > Poaceae > Triticum > Triticum aestivum. The sequence continues at coordinate 362,019,398 of NC_057814.1, read as the reverse complement.
AATTCCTGCAGAGCTACATCTGCTTCTGGGGTCCACTTCATAGGCCCTGCTTTCTTCAAAATTTTCAAGAACAGCAGGGCACGCTTGGCAGACTTGGAAATGGTTCTACTTAGCGTGGCAACACACCCCGTCAAGTGCCTTACATCCTTAACTATCCTTGGTGATCGGATCTGCTCAATGGCCTTGATCTTGTCAGGGTTGGCTTCGATCCCCCGATGGGACACGAAGAATCCAAGTAGCTTGCCGGAGGGAACACCGAATACACACTTCTCCAGATTAAGCTTCAAGTTGATCTTGCACATATTAGCAAATGTCTCCTCCAAATCCTGGATAAGGGTGGTCTTATCCTTGGTTTTGACGACAATGTCATCCATATAGGCTTCTATATTTCTGTGCAACTGTGGCTCAAAACCAATCTGGATTGCTCTAGCAAAAGTGGACCCGGCACTCTTTAATCCGAAAGGCATGCGGACAAATCAGTACGTGCCACATGGAGTGATGAACGATGTCTTCTCCTCATCTTCTTTGGACATGAAGATCTGGTGATACCCGGAGTATGCATCTAGAAAGGAGAGAAAACCATAACCTGAAGTGGAGTCCACGATCTGGTCGATGCGCGGCAAGGGGAACGGGTCCTTCGGGCAAGCCTTGTTGAGATCTTTGAAATCGATGCAAAGCCTCCATTTCCCATTCGCCTTCCAGACCACCACTGGATTTGCTAACCACATAGCATGCAGTACTCCTCTGACCAAACTAGCTGCCTCTAGTTTCTTGATTTCCTCGGCAATGAACTACTGCCGCTCCAAGGCCTGCTTCCGGATTTTCTGCTTGACGGGTCGGGCATGTGGGCAGACAGCAAGGTGGTGCTCGATTACCTCCCTGGGAACACCGGGGATATCAGATGGTTGCCAGGAAAACACATCAATATTCGCCCACAGGAAGGCAACGAACGCGCTTTCCTATTTGTCATCAAGGGTGGCACTGATAGTGAAAGTACCATCAACGCCAGCCAGCCCTGCCGGGACCTTATTCACCTGGGGTGCAGTAACCTTGGATCTCTTGCTGTTGGAACACTCCAGCACATCGTCAATGGGTGCTGTGCACTCGGAGGGGGCACACTTCCCAGGCTCCTTGCCGGAGGTCCTACAATCCATCTTCTTTCCTTTGCTTTCCTTGGCGGGAGCCGCTGCTGCCGCAGCCTCTGCTGCGACTGCATCCCGGTACATCTTGTCCATGCAGATAATTGCATCCTTCTGATCTAACGGGATAGTGATGAATCCCAGTGGCGCGGGCATCTTCATGGTGTTATAAGCATAGTGGGATGCTGCCATGAACTAAGCCAGGGCCGGGCGTCCCAGAATCCCATTGTACGGCAGGGGGAGATCAACCACATCAAACACAATCTTCTCAGTTCGATAGTTCATTTCTCCCCCAAACTTCACCGGCAACGTAATCTTTCCCTTGGGATGGCTCCTGCCGGGATTGACTCCTTGAAACGTGCCAGTGACTTCTAGCTCTTCTTCTCCTATCTGAAGCTTGTTGATGACTGTCGGGGAAATCAAATTCAACCTGGCCCCGCCATCCACTAACGTCTTTGTGACCTTGAGGTTGCGAATTGTTGGGGAGACCAACAATGGCAAACACCCTACCGTTGTGGTGTGGCCAAGGTGATCCTCCTCATCAAAGATGATGGGCGTGCAGGACCACTTGAGCGGCTTCCGGGCCTCTAGCGCTGGTTCCACAACATTGACCTCTCGTGCCCATCGCTTGAGTTGGCGATGAGAGGTGTGCAAAGATGCACCTCCATCAATGCATAGGGCGTCAGTGGCCTTCTGAAATTCCTGCTCACTGGTTTCCTCTTCATTCCCTTCATCACTCGCATCATCACAAATTTCCTTCTCTTGGCCCCTGGCGGGGTTTCCTTGGTTCCGAAAGGGTTTGCCGGGGTGATTTGCTTCATCGCTTCGGCCTTTACCGCCAGCAGCATTCTGACCTTTTTCCTTATCACGCTTATCATACTTTGCCCTCTTTTTCTTGACAAGCTGCTCAACCTGATAACACTCCTGAAGGTCGTGGCCTTTGGTCCGCTGGATCTTGCAGTATGACCCATCACCTTTCCCAACTTTTTCCGCGACAGCGGCTTCCCGGCAGGCAGCGCATGCGGCAGCTTCCTTGCCGGGGGCCTCAGCCTTGGCCTTCTTGCCGGTACTAGGTGTGCCCGAACCTTCTACAGTCATCACTGCCTTATCTCTTAGCTTCTTACTACGCTCCTTGCCCTTTCTCTGACTGGTTGATTCATCTTCATCCTCTGAATCAACATTGATACAATCCTCCTCTCCGGGCAACTTCCTTCATTCCTCCATCCGAGCACACTTATCCACTAGTGTGTATAGCTCCTTCACAGTCTTGGGCAACCACACATTCATCTTAGAACGAATGCGACGGTTGCGCACATTGGACTGGAAGGCTGCTATAACGGCTGTCGGATTGGCATATTTCTATGAACTTTACTGAATCTCTGTAAATACTTACGAAGGGTTTCTCCTTCCTTCTGCTAGAGAAGCTGCAGGTCGCTGGGCCTGCCGGGCTCTTGGTGGCCACCGGTGAAGGCACCGATGAACTCTTGGCACAGATCTGCCCATGACGAAATGGAGTTCTCCTGTAGGTGCATTAGCCAAGACCTCACATTGGACTTGAGGGCCCAAGGGAAGTAGTTGGCGAACACCTTCTCGTATCTTCCCTCGGCAGCCTGAACAGCGATGGTGTAGATGTTCAGGAACTCTGTCGGGTTTAGCCTCCCATCATATTTCTTAGGTATCTCTGGCTTGAACGTGTGAACGGACGGCCAACGGACTTGCCACAGCTCTCGTGTAAAGGAAGGGCAACTGACCTCGAAAGGTAGGCACCCGCCAACACCGAGCGCAGGCTCGTCGACGTTGAGGCCGCCGCACCCGTCGGTCTGGCGCAGTCGTCGTTGCGCCGATCCATGACGACGCACGCGTCTCCCCCCCGCCTATCCTCTTTGGCTTGACATTGTCCTGGACGTGCTCGAGGGTCAAAAGAGGCCATCGAGGCGTCGTCGGGGTCTTGATTCAGCTGCGCCCGCGTTGGCTGCCGTGGTGGGGACTGCACGGTGGGGACAGCCTCGGCCAAACCGAGCAGGCTCTGGATAGTGGCACGCCATTCATCCACCTACTTGGCTGCTGGCGGAAACCTCAGCAACAACAGAGCTCGAGCCATAGCCTCCGTGGCTGTGTTTGGCATAGATGTTGATGACATCGACCGCACCGTCGCCCGGCTCTTGAAGGTGCCAGTGGCGGCGACGATGGGGGTATCGCGTCGACGTAGCTGTGGGACGATCACCTGGGCAGTGGGGTAACGCGGTGGTGGTGCTCGAGGATTAGCGGCTCCGTCGAGCGCAGCGGTCTGGTCGACTCGTCCGAGATGAGGCACGTTTGCCGCGGTCGCTCCCACGGTGGGGGCTGCCGGAGGGCGATGGTTCACCCTGGACCGAGCGCCGTTGCTATGGCCGTGCTCGTCGGTGGGGGGAGAGGGTGCATACAGAGTGACCCCCTCGCCCGCAGCTTGTGGAGCATGATCGTCAAGGCGTTGTTGATGCTGTCCTCCTTCGACATCTTCAGCCCCCGTGTCGGCCGCAGGGGGAGTGGCAATAGCGCCACCTGCTCCAACCACGCCCCTAGCAGCGTTCACGTCCTTGCTCGCCCCCGCATCCTCCGAGGCACTAGAGGCCGCGGGTAGCGGAGCCTTCGAGGTGGACGGATGGTCCGAAAGGCCGGACTTCTTGTTCTTAGGCGCGATGGTCGATGGCCTCGTCGAAGATGAAGATGGCTATGAAGATGACGTGCAGCGCACGCTTTCAGGTTCGCCCAAGCGAGCCCCCTACCTGGCGCGCCAAAGATGTCACGGGATATCCGCGGCCACCTATGGGACCGGGTGGCCCCTTGCTGGTTCGGCGGGGGGACGTCGAGTTGCACAAAGAGCAGATCAGGATGCAGCAACATGACAGAGAGCACTCAAGCAATTTACCCAGGTTCGGGCCACCGCGAGGCGTAAGATCCTACTCCTGCTTTGGTGGATTGATGATGGAATGAGTGTTGTGACGCGTAATACACTTGCCCGGCAGGGTTTGCCTCGGGGCCGTAGCGACTATGCGCGTATGGTGGCTTGGGTTCATCAACTTTCCAACCCTTTCTACGAGTGCCATGGGCCTCCTTTTATTGATTAAGGGGTCACCACAGTGGCAAAGTGGTCATTATCCACTGATACGATAGCGAACAGTGCTATCATACCTAACTCTGTGAGCTGACAGGTTGCATTAAATGCGCCGCTTAGTGTCACATCACTGGTCGCCCGGCAAGGCCTGCCGGGCTATCATGCCAGCTCCGCACCTGTTCTCTTGACACATCGTTGGACGGGTGCCATCTGCGGGTTTCTTCTGTAGGAAATGGCTGCCATGTGGCAGATGGCTGCCACTTAATCATCTTGCGGCTTGACACAACACTGATTGACGACGTGAGTCATGTTTGAGTGGTTGGTGGGGTGGTTCTGCCCCCGCGAGCCCTGGCAGGCTCTGCCAGGGAGTCTTGATTGCTTGCTTCTGGTGGTGGCCTCTCCCCTTGCCGGGCTAGCCTGCCCGGCAAGGGAGGCCCTTCTCTTGCTGATATCTTGCTCCTTTGGCTCGATTTTGGTCCCTCTGGGCTGCATGTTGGTTCTTCAAATCTCTTGGTTCTTCAATCTCTGATTTAAGCTGGTGCTTCAATCTTGATCTTGTGCCTGTGCAAAGTTGGGCAACAGACCCAGGGCTTGTTGCACCGACACCGGGAAAGGACGGTTGTCTGCGCCCCATATTTGATTGGGCGGGAGGGAGATGATGACTATCAACATATCATCATGAAGGTTGCTGATGAAGTCTAGGCCTGCTGTAGTCGCTTGCGGTTCTTGCTCGCCCTGCCTCCACTTGTTGGCAGCCCCGTTCTCCACCTCCGGAGTCTCCTTTGGTCAAAATTTAACACAAATTACAAAGGGGACCAATAAACCAAGACGGAGGTAGATTCCATCAACCGAACTGGTTGCATCCATATCCCATGGTTAGACATAAGTAAACAGAGATTAAACATACTCAGACATAGATAAGAAGCATAGACGTACACAAGCATAGTTCAACCGTCATTAAGCATACTCAAGCGTACATAGTTCGATCCCACATCTCATCTCACATGCAGGCACGATCCTGAAGCTTTTCCAGGTACTCGGCGTACGCGCCGTGCGCCATCCTGTGAGAATACTTCTGCTTGAAGGAGCCAACGGCCCGTCCTCTTGCATGCACAAGAACACTTAGATACGCGTCTTGAAGCTTGTGGTTGCAAAATGGACATCGATAGCCGCCGTTACAGGTCCTAATACGTCTGTTATGCTTTCCCGCATAAAGCTCCCTCGGGATTTGCCTCTTGTACCTCCTCTGGCCATCTTCATCCTCGCTGTCCACATCGTCAGACAGCACCTATACAAATAGTAAAACAAATTTGACATCAAATCAATGTTTACATGTCGTGAAGTACGATTAGGAATTTATGGCTATTTATTTATACATATCCAGAGATTGTGGTTTGATTTTTAAGCACAGTCGTCTATGTACAGACCAATCTTGAAGAAAATAATGGCACAAACATATGTAGGTCAGTCAAAATTAATTGTCAAGTCCTCGCTAGGAATTATTAGCACGAACACTAACCCTAGTCGGATTACTAGCAGAAATCATTTGCACAAATGAAACAACTAATCACTTATCACTTGTACCATTCAAATAATCAATACACTACACGGATCTAATGAAACTTACTCAGATTTCATGGATTGGGAGAACATAACCATAGGATTTCTATTCCAAAAAGGGGGAGCCAGGAGTAACCATAGAAACCCTAGGTTCTATTTGACACATAAATAGGTATAGAGGACTAACCAGTTGTCCGTCATCGTCGGAGTCGTTGCCAGAGTGGTCGTGGGAGTCGTCGCCAGGGTCGTTTGTCACATCCTAGCTAGTTCATGCATTAGAGTGTTGCATCATGTTTACTTTTTCCAGAAAGTTGAAATGGGGATGCCAGAAACCCCCAGCACCCCCCCGAACACAACTAGGGTTTACTAAAATCCTTTTCAATGAACCTGAAATGCCCTCCATAAATGTTCACCAGCTTTGGTCCTGGCTAAACCCTCTGCCAAAAATGGTTTCATATTTTTGGAGGCTATTCTGGATTTTTGCACCAAGCCATAAGTATTTGCATTTGGGCAATTTAAATCCTATAAATATTTTAAAATGCCCAAATAATCTTGAAGGTATTTTTAGGCTGTTGAGAATATTTTCAAATGTGCCTCTGAATATTTTCAGGTTTTTCCTAAATGGAATAGTATTTCTACTATTTCAAAACACAGAACAGAAAAGAATAAAAAGAAAAACAGAAAGCAGAGAAGAAACTTACCTGGCAGCCCACCTGGCGGCCCAGCACTGTGCTGGCCCATGGCCAGTCAGCTGCTTGCTCCCGCCAGAGCAGGCAGAGAGGTGACGCCGGCGTGCGCGAGCTCGCCACGGCGCCACCTGATTGCCGCCTCGCCCGTGGATGAGCTGGACGACCTCCACGTCGCGCCCCCGAGCCCCCGGACACCTCCATTCGTCCCCTGCACCTCTCCCTCGCCTTCCTCCACCATGGCCGATGCAGCCGCTGCCACCTCGCCGGCGTAGCCGTAGCCACCACCGTCTCCGCGTCACCTGACCGTGTCTAGCAGCTCCGTCGTTGCCTTCTCCTTCGAGCAAGCCGGGCCCTGAGCGCTCGCTTGCCCCGAAGCCACTGCTCCGACCTCGCCTTCACCGCCCACCGCCAGAGATCCCCTCCGCCGTCACCACCGTAGCAGTTCGCCCCCGACCTCGCCGTCCGCTCCGTCGCAACCACTGTGAGCCTGGCCACCTCCCTATCCTCTCCATTCTCCCTCTCGAGCTCCGTAGCAACTGCACGTAGCTCACCCGCACGCGTCGCCGCCGAGCTCATCGCCGACGAGGCTCCGGCCATCCAACGGTCGCACCACCATGGCCGTTAGCTTCACTGCATCGCCAGGAGCCCGTAGCACCATCGCACGCCCCTCGCCGTGCTCTCTAGCGACGGGTTCGACTACACCCGTACCCCGGCAGCCGCACAGCTCATCGCCGGCGTCGATTCCGGCGACCCCGAGCTCCACCACCACCACCAATCGATGCGGCTCGTTCCCAGCTGCGTGTAGATGCTCTCCGTCGCCCATTTGGTCGCCAGAGCACGGATCCCGCACCCCACCGCTGCGTCTGGCCTCGCCGACGGCTAAACGCCGGCGCTTCCGCCCAGTTGACCAGGGGTTTGACCTCCCCGGGGTGAATGACAAGTGGGGCCCGCCTGCTAATTAACCTGGGTTAGATTTAAGTTAATTCTAATTAGTTTAATTATCTAACAGTGACACTGACACAGGGGACCCACACGTCAGGTTTGACCTGGATGACCCCGTTGACCGCTGACGTCATCATGACACACTGCTGACGTAATAAGTAATTTAATTACTGGAATTATTTCTATACAGGAAATTCCGGAAAATATCACAAACTTCAAAAAATCATAGAAAATAATCTATAGCTCAGAATGAAAAGATTTATATATGAAAAATGATCAGAAAAATCCATTCTATCCATCTGTACTGGTTTCATGCATGTTTAAGCAAATTAACCTACTGTTTAATGCAGAACAAGATATAGCACTAAAAAGGGCCACATATGAACTTGGAATTTTAATCTTTGATCGAAAATAGTCCAAACCCATCTGGTCTTAGTTGCATTAGCCCAATACATCCATTTTTCCATGTCTCATGCATGCATCATATTGTTGCACTTTGCTTGGTGTTGATTGTGCTTCGTTGTGTTCATCGTGGTAGGTCCTGCCTCCGAGGATATTCATGAGTATCCAACTGAAGGGCAGTATCCCACCACCACTCCGTCAGGCAAGCAACCCATTGATCATTTCGATACAAACCCATCTTCTCGCTTCTGCTCTCATTTACTGCATTAAGACAACGCGATTCAAACTGCTGTGTGTTGCGGTAGTTGAACCCACTTTCCTTTGCATGACCTGTCATTGCCACAGTAACTAGATGAAACCCACTAGCATGTGTAGGAGTTGATTGAGCCATGTTGTGTTCCTACAATGCTATGCTTGCTACGCTTAGAGTCGTGTCAGGTCTGGCTCATCAGGGTGATGAACTAGAGTGAAAGCGTGTGTCGGTAATGAGAGTGAGGTGTTGAATACGATTTGGTAAAGGTATCGATGGGAGGCCATGTAGGAGTACATGGTGGGTTGTTTCATTGAGACCGTCCCTAAGAACTGAGATCTGTATGCGTGATTTAAGATTCAGCTACTACCACGCATTGGGCCCGAAACCAATGGACCCCCTCGGCTTCTTAATCACCCTTGTCCTCTGTCCAGGAGTAGCACGTAGTTTCTGGTGTTTGTAGTAAGCTGGAGGCCGTGGACAGCGCTGACCAAGGGGTGGGCTGTGATGCGGTAGGCTCGTGGCACGGTGTACCGAGTCGCCCGTTTGGTGTCCGGGAACCCTGCACACATCGTTTGGGGCCGTATGTGGAAACCTCGGCCGGACTCCCTGCGGATGGAACCTGAATAGGCGATAAACCTGGACTAGAGACTTGAGTGTTTAGGTAGGCTGTGGCCGACACCCACGTTGGGCTTCCGCTTGAAGGTTGCCGAGTACATGTCGTGTAGCGACGGTAAGTGGTGAGAGCGTGTGTGACGAAGTACACCCCTGCAGGGTATAAAACTATTCGAATAGCCGCGTCCGCGGTAAAGGACTACTTGGTCGCTTATGCAGTTCATAGACAAGTAAATGGATACTACTAAAAGCCTCAAGATAAGTGTGAGTACCGCGGATGGCTCTCTCGTGGGATGACGAGGGAGGATCCACGATGGAGTATTGAGATGGTGATTAGTGGACTCGTGTGCGAAAACTATTTTACAAGTGGTGTCTCGTAGGATAGCTTAGCCAAGAGTCAAACCTGGCTTGCTGCAATAACTCCACTACCTTCTTGAGAATGAACATGTATAGTAGGATCTGTTGTAAGACTTGCTGAGTACCTTTGTACTCATGTTGCTTCAATTACTGTTTCAGACGACAACACCGCCCCTTCCGATGGGTTCTATGTAGAACTCGACGACGACGAGTGACTTGCCACCCAGGTGGTGATCTAGGCTTGTGAAGGGCCTACGTAGATAGACAGGCTTCGTCAAGCCTTCTTTGTTTCTAGTGTCTGTACCCAGACAAGTTGCTTCCGCATGTGTTTGTATGATTGTATGACTTGAGTGTCGGGTCATGTGACCCCTATCTGTATGAACATGTTATGTAAGGCTCTCTGGAGCCCTTTAAATAAAGTACTTGGAGTTGTAGAGTTTTGTTGTGATGCCATGATGTATTTACACATATCGAGCATATTGTGTGTATGATTGAAATGCTTGGTATGTGTGGGATCCGACAATCTAGTTATTTATCCTTGGCAGCCTCTCTTATGGGGAAATGTAGTCTAGTGCCTCCTTGAGCCATAGTAGTCCGCTACAGCCCGGTTCACTCTGACACTTGACTGGCCGGCATGTGTTTCATATCGTTCCTGTGTCTGTCCCTTCGGGGAAATGTCACGCGGTGACATCCGGAGTCCTGCCTAGCCTGCTACAGCCCGGGTTCCCGGAGTCCTGTTAGCCCAGTGCTACAGCCCGGATTCACACGCTGCTGACCGACACGTTCGATGTTGATTCATGTATGCCTGTCCCCATACGTTAGTGCCGCTTTGGGTTCACGACTAGCCATGTCGGCCCGGGTTCTCTGTCATATGGATGCTAGCGACATTGTCATATACGTGAGCCAAAAGGCGCAAACGGTCCCGGGCCATGGTAAGGCGACACCCGTGGGAGTACCGTGCGTGAGGCCGCAATGTGATATGAGGTGTTACAGGCTAGATCGATGTGACTTAGAATCGGGGTCCTGACAGCGTTGGCATCAGAGCCGGACTGCCTGTAGGTGCGTTAAGCCAAACTGGTCGATGTCGAGTCTAGAAATGCTTTAGTTATATGTAGGGGGATTGATTGTGGGAGGGAACGTAAGGCGCTTTTACTCCTTTACCTTATGCCCTCTGATCTGAGTCATTCTCTTCTCATTCTACGTGGGTTAAGGACTAGGCTCTCTTCTCTCTATCAGGTTCACGTGTTACTAATCCGTAGTAACTTATAGGATTGTTGGTTCCATGCTTCGGTTCAGTTTCTACTACCTTTAGTATGTTGTCGGTTGACCCAGAACCTTGATATGATGTTGTTGAGTGGTTTTGCAAACTGTTGCGAATGTCTCAAATCTTTTTCCGAGCATTTACAGCCATTATGCTGTCCGAATTCTCCTAGAAATTCTAATGCCTTGCATTATTTCGTGCTTTCAAATGGCCACCCGTTCCCAGAATCAAGTGGTTCGTCTGACCCGGTGCCTCGATGTACCTGGTCACACGGCCATGCTGGTCCGAGTGATGGTTGAGATAGGCTATCGATGGTATCCCGAGTATACCGTCGAGGAGCAGTTTCGAGACTTTAATCAAAGCCAATATTTTTGCACAGTCAGGATTTACCCTTCCTATCCTGGAGCTACTGAACCCCTCCATTGCTCTTATGGACTTGGGGTTACCATCGAGATGTCCGTGCAGGACGCAGCTTACTCAATGATGACTATCATACGAGCCAGAACTGCCTTGCTTCAGAACACTGACTTCCGCTATATGCCAGCATCACTCCCTGGGCACAAGGGTACTATCAGGCTATTTACTGTGATCCTACCCATGAGGATTAACTACTCTGCACCACCACCGAGATGCTTGAGGACAAGAACCGTGAGAATCGTGCCTTGCGAATGGAGCTCTTTAATGCTCGTTCTGATCACTGGGCCACTCTGACACGGTTTGCACCTGCCGTGTAGGCTGGGTATATGGACATGAGGGACTTGTACCCCGTGCGGTCTGGTCTGCCAGAATGTATGGAATGGCGTGATGTAGGAGGCATCACCCCTCCTCGTGGACCCCGTCTGCCACCGTTTGTTGGACCAAGGCCACACCCGAGTCCTTATGGACCACAAGCTCCACAGGACCGACTGTTTGCAGATGATCATGTTCAGCTTCCAGGACATGGCGGTGATTTCTATGAAGATTACTACGAAGACGTCTGAGTTGGTGGTAGTTCCACTAGTATTGTAACAGTTGTATTCCCCACAGTCCTGCATGTCTTGTGGGATACGACTTGGTGTGTATCACGTTCCGGAGGTGTAGAAAAATAATGTATAGGAGCTTGGAATGCCTCTGATGAGATGTATCGTCTTTCATCGTAGCTGTACTCCAGCCTGGGCTTGTACTAAACTATGTATGGATGGTCAACACCCGCAACAACCCTGCTGTCCAGGCGCAGGGTGAAGCCAGTGCAGTTAGGGGGGAGAATCTGCCTCAACCGCCTTCTCTGGCCGAAGTCATGCTGGAGGCAGAAAGAAACAAGCGTGAGACTAACCGCTTGCTAGAGCGAATTGAGCAGAATACTGCACGTCATCAGAGGAACGACTTGGTGTCCATCAATGACTTTATCAAGTTGTACCCACCGAAGTTTAACCATTCCATCGAGCCCCTCGATGCGGATGATTGGCTTCGCAGCATCACCCATAAGCTACGTTCTGCCAACGTAGCCGAAGCTGATAAGGTTACCTACGCTGCCTATCACCTCGAAGGCCCTGCTAGCCTCTGGTGGGAAAACTTTGAGGCTATGCGCCCAGCCGGCCAAATCACTACTTGGGCTGAATTCAGTGAGGCTTTCCGTGAGCATCACATTCCGGAGGGTCTCATAGATCGTAAGCGGGAAGAATTCTGCAACTTTACCCAAGGTAGACTGACTGTGGATGCATACAGCCGTGAGTTTGGAAATTTAGCACGCTATGCTCCTGAAGAGGTATCCACCGACACCAAGAAGCAGGCAAGGTTCCGCAAGGGACTTAGCCCCGAGCTTCACCGTGATCTTCGTCTGCACGAGTGCACCTCTTTCCAGAAATTGGTCAATAAGGCCATCAGTGCTGAGACAGGACAGACTGACTACGACGCTTCACGCAAGCACTCTCGCGATTTTGGTTCCTCATCCGGCTCCGGATCTCAGAAGCGCCGGGTCTGGATTCCGAACACTGCTCTGCCACCTAGGTTCACTCCGAGGCCATCCTTTGAGGCGCCTCGCCCCAACCAGCAGTATGCACCGCCCAAGGTCTATGGTGGCCCCGCTGCTAATGGTGCTCCACGCCCCAATGTTGTGACGTACTTCAAGTGTGGAGAAACGGGTCACTATTTGCGCGAGTGCCCCCGAAACAACCCCAATCAACCTGGACAGTCCATTGGCCGTGGTAAGCCAGCAGGAAAGACTTACTACGCCAAGCCAGCCACCACTGCACGTGGCCATGTCAATTATGTTTCAGCCGAAGAAACTCACGAGGATCCCAACGTCGTCCTTGGTACGCTCCTTGTTAATTGCCATCCGGCAACTGTTCTTTTCGATACTGGAGCATCTCATTCATTTATCTCTGAGAGCTATGCTCAATTGCACAACACCACATTTTGTGACATGCCCACCTCCATGGTAATCCAAACCCCTGTTTCTAAGTGGCAAACCTCTAGGATAAGCCATGGAAATGAAATTCTTGTCGACAGATTGGCCTTCCTAGCATCACTAATAGCTCTCAAGTCCTCGGACATAAACATCATCTTGCGTATGGACTGGATGTCAGCCCATTATGCTAAGATTGATTGCTCTACTAGGACTGTTCAACTCACCCATCTGTCGGGCAAGACAGTCAATATTTTGACCCGAGTGTCTAAGCGTCAGCTTTACTCATTAAATGCCAACCCTCTTCCAGACCTTGAAGATGTTCCGGTAGTCCGCGACTTCCCGGATGTCTTTCCAGAAGAACTGCCAGGTATTCCACCTGACAGGGATGTCGAGTTCGTGATAGACCTTGTTCCAGGAACCGTCCCAATCTCTAGAAGACCTTATAAGATGGCACCCCTAGAGCTAGCCGAGCTTAAGAAACAACTCGATGAGTCCTTGAAAAAGGGTTTCATCCATCCTAGTTCTTCTCCGTGGGCTTGCCCTGTCCTCTTCGTCAAGAAGAAGGATGGTACGGATCGGATGGTTGTAGATTACCGACCTGTCAACCTAGTCACTATCAAGAACAAGTATCTGCTCCCTAGGATCAACGACCTGTATGATCAGCTCGCTGGATCCTCAGTCTTCTCTAAAATGGATTTGAGGTTGGGCTACCATCAAATAAAAATCAAGAACGGGGACATTCCTAAAACGGCCTTTGTTACTCGATATGGCCAATACGAGTACACCGTCATGTCTTTCGGTTTAACCAATGCTCCAGCCACCTTCTCTCGGTTAATGAACTCGATCTTCATGGAGTATTTGGATAAATTCGTCGTAGTATACCTCGATGATATACTCATCTACTCCAAGAATGAGGAAGAACATGCCGAGCATCTAAGACTAGTATTGACGAAACTTCGAGAGCATCGCCTTTATGCTAAATTCTCTAAGTGTGAATTCTGGTTGCCAGAAGTGACCTATCTAGGCCATGTAATCTCTGGTAAGGGTATTGCTGTCAATCCCGAGCGAGTTCAAGCCGTCCTTGACTGGACTCCACCTGAATCGGTCAAGCAAGTTCGAAGTTTCCTTGGCTTAGCGAGCTACTGTTGCCGCTTCGTCGAGAATTTCTCCAAGGTTGCTAAACCTCTAACTGAACTCCTCAAGAAAGATAAAAAGTTTGAGTGGACCCCACAGTGCGAGTTCAGCTTCCAGGAACTGAAAAGACGCCTGACAACTGCTCCCGTACTCATACCACCAGATTTTTCTAAGGACTTTGTTATCTATTGCGACGCCTCGCGACAAGGACTAGGTTGCATACTCATGCAAGATCGTCATGTGATTGCCTACGCTTCCCGACAGTTGCGTCCACATGAGGATAATTATCCCACACATGATCTAGAGCTTGCAGCCGTAGTCCATGCACTCAAGACATGGCGACATTACCTTCTCGGTAATCGTTGCGAGATTTTCACCGATCACCAAAGTCTGAAATATATTTTCACCCAACCGGATTTGAATCTCAGGCAAAGACGTTGGGTCGAGTTGATCACAGATTACGACTTAGGAATAACTTACACCCCGGGCAAAGCCAACGTCATGGCTGATGCGCTAAGCCGTAAATCTTATTGTAACAACTTGATGTTACAACAAAGTCAACCACTTCTCCACGAGGAATTATGTAAGCTTAACCTTCACATTGTTCCTCGAGGGTTCCTATCCACCATGGTGGTGAAACCTACCCTTACGGATCAGATCATCAAAGCTCAGAAGGTAGATCCGGGAATCTCCCGTATTAAGAGAAACATCAAGAAAGGAGTTGTGGATTGTTTCTCCGTTGATGACCAAGGTGTTGTGTTCTTTGGAGACCGTCTAGTCGTTCCCAAGGTACGCAACCTGAGGCGATTGATCCTTAAGGAAGCTCATGAATCTCCTCTCACCTTTCATCCCGGTAGTACTAAAATGTATCAAGACCTACGCCAGAGGTTTTGGTGGACTAGGATGAAGAGAGAAATTGCTCAATACATTGCTAATTGCGACGTTTGTCGTCGTGTTAAAGCAGAGCATCAACGGCCTGCTGGCACCCTTCAACCTTTGGCTATTCCTGAATGGAAATGGGATAAAGTCGGTATGGATTTCATTACCGGGTTTCCCAGGACCAAGAGAGGGAATAATGCTATCTTCGTTGTTGTTGATCATCTTTCCAAACTAGCCCACTTCCTACCTGTTCGTGAGAGTATAACCGCGAGCCAGCTAGCTGACTTGTACATCTCCCGAATAGCGTCTCTTCATGGTGTTCCGTTGGAAATTAATTCAGACCGTGGAAGTCTCTTTACCTCTCGATTTTGGGAAAGTTTCCAAAATGCTATGGGAACTCATCTCTCCTTTAGCACCGCCTTCCACCCTCAATCAAGTGGTCAGGTAGAACGAGTTAATCAAATTCTGGAGGATACGCTCCGAGCTTCTGTCATCTCCTTCGGCATGGATTGGGAGAAATGCCTCCCATTTGCCGAGTTCGCTTATAACAATAGTTATCAAGCTAGCTTGGGCAAAGCTCCTTTCGAGGTTCTCTATGGACGAAAATGTCGAACGCCTCTTAACTGGTCAGAAACCGGGGAAAGACAACTCTTTGGCCCGGATATGATTCAGGAAGCAGGTGAGTAGGTTCGCATTATTCGTGAGAAATTGAAATCAGCCCAATCTCGTCAAAAGAGCCATTATGACCGCAAACATAAGGCTATGACTTTTGAGGTTGACGAGAAGGCTTACCTTCGGGTTACTCCTTTAAAGGGAACCCATCGATTCGGTATCAAAGGCAAATTGGCTCCTCGTTACATTGGACCCTTTCGCATTCTTGCCAAGCAAGGAGAAGTTGCCTACCAATTGGAACTACTTCCGCATCTTTCCAAGGTTCATGACGTCTTCCACGTTTCTCAACTCAGGCGTTGCTTCTCGGATCCTATCCGTGGAGTGGACCACGAAACGCTTGATCTCCAAGATAATTTCACATATCGGGACTATCCCGTTCGAATCCTTGATCAAGCCGAGCGTACCACTCGACGCCAAAACATCAAGTTTCTCAAGGTTCAATGGTCACACCATTCCGAGAAAGAAGCTACTTGGGAAAGGGAGGATCGTCTTCGACTTGAGTACCCCACCTTCTTCCCAACGGATCCTAAATCTCGGGACGAGTTTCTTTTGAGTGGGGGTGAGTTGTCACATCCTAGCTAGTTCATGCATTAGAGTGTTGCATCATGTTTACTTTTTCCAGAAAGTTGAAATGGGGATGCCAGAAACCCCCAGCACCCCCCTGAACACAACTAGGGTTTACTAAAATCCTTTTCAATGAACCTGAAATGCCCTCCATAAATGTTCACCAGCTTTGGTCCTGGCCAAACCCTCTGCCAAAAATGGTTTCATATTTTTGGAGGCTATTCTGGATTTTTGCACCAAGCCATAAGTATTTGCATTTGGGCAATTTAAATCCTATAAATATTTTAAAATGCCCAAATAATCTTGAAGGTATTTTTAGGCTGTTGAGAATATTTTCAAATGTGCCTCTGAATATTTTCAGGTTTTTCCTAAATGGAATAGTATTTCTACTATTTCAAAACACAGAACAGAAACAAATAAAAAGAAAAACAGAAAGCAGAGAAGAAACTTACCTGGCAGCCCACCTGGCGGCCCAGAACTGTGCTGGCCCATGGCCAGTCAGCTGCTTGCTCCCGCCAGAGCAGGCAGAGAGGTGACGCCGGCGTGCGCGAGCTCGCCACGGCGCCACCTGCTTGCCGCCTCGCCCGTGGACGAGCTGGACGACCTCCACGTCGCGCCCCCGAGCCCCCGGACACCTCCATTCGTCCCCTGCACCATTCCCTCGCCTTCCTCCACCATGGCCGATGCAGCCGCTGCCACCTCGCCGGCGTAGCCGTAGCCACCACCGTCTCCGCGTCACCTGACCGTGTCTAGCAGCTCCGTCGTCGCCTTCTCCTTCGAGCAAGCCGGGCCCCGAGCGCTCGCTTGCCCCGAAGCCACTGCTCCGACCTCGCCTTCACCGCCCACCGCCGGAGATCCCCTCCGCTGTCACCACCGTAGCAGATCGCCCCCGACCTCGCTGTCCGCTCCGTCGCAACCACCGTGAGCCTGGCCAGCTCCCTATCCTCTCCATTCTCCCTCTCGAGCTCCATAGCAACTGCATGTAGCTCACCCGCACGCGTCGCCGCCGAGCTCGTCGCCGACGAGGCTCCGGCCATCCAACGGTCGCACCACCATGGCCGTTAGCTTCACTGCATCGCCAGGAGCCCGTAGCACTATCGCACGCCCCTCGCCGTGCTCTATAGTGATGGGTTCGACTACACCCGTACCCCGGCAGCCGCACAGCTCGTCGCCGGCGTTGATTCCGGCGACCCCGAGCTCCACCACCACCACCAATCGATGCGGCTCGTTCCCAGCTGCGTGTAGATGCTCTCCGCCGCCCATTTGGTCGCCGGAGCATGGATCCCGCACCCCACCGCCGCGTCTGGCCTCGCCGGCGGCTAAACGCCGGCGCTTCCGCCCAGTTGTCCAGGGGTTTGCCCTCCCCTGGGTCAATGACAAGTGGGGCCCGTCTGCTAATTAACCTGGGTTAGATTTAAGTTAATTCTAATTAGTTTAATTATCTAACAGTGACACTGACACAGGGGACCCACACGTCAGGTTTGACCTGGACGACCCCGTTGACCGCTGACGTCATCATGACACACTGCTGACGTAATAAGTAATTTAATTACTGGAATTTTTTCTATACAGGAAATTCCAGAAAATATCACAAACTTCAAAAAATCATAGAAAATAACCTATAGCTCAGAATGAAAAGATTTATATATGAAAAATGATCAGAAAAATCCATTCTATCCATCTGTACTGGTTTCATGCATGTTTAAGCAAATTAACCTACTGTTTAATGCAGAACAAGATAAAGCACTAAAAAGGGCCACATATGAACTTGGAATTTGAATCTTTGATCCAAAATAGTCCAAACCCATCTGGTCTTAGTTGCATTAGCCCAATACATCCATTTTGCCATGTCTCATGCATGCATCATATTGTTGCACTTTGCTTGGTGTTGATTGTGCTTCGTTGTGTTCATCGTGGTAGGTCCCGCCTCCGAGGATATTCACGAGTATCCAACTGAAGGGCAGTATCCCACCACCACTCCGTCAGGCAAGCAACCCATTGATCATTTCGATACAAACCCATCTTCTCGCTTCTGCTCTCATTTACTGCATTAAGACAACGCGATTCAAACTGCTGTGTGTTGCGGTAGTTGAACCCACTTTCCTTTGCATGACCTGTCATTGCCACAGTAACTAGATGAAACCCACTAGCATGTGTAGGAGTTGATGGAGCCATGTTGTGTTCCTACAATGCTATGCTTGCTACGCTTAGAGTCGTGTCAGGTCTGGCTCATCAGGGTGATGAACTAGAGTGAAAGTGTGTGTCGGTAATGAGAGTGAGGTGTTGAATACGATTTGGTAAAGGTATCGATGGGAGGCCATGTAGGAGTACATGGTGGGTTGTTTCATTAAGACCGTCCCTAAGAACTGAGATCTGTATGCGTGATTTAAGATTCAGCTACTACCACGCATTGGGCCCGAAACCAATGGACCCCCTCGGCTTCTTAATCACCCTTGTCCTTTGTCCAGGAGTTGCACGTAGTTTCTGGTGTTTGTAGTAAGCTGGAGGCCATGGACAGCGCTGACCAAGGGGTGGGCTGTGATGCGGTAGGCTCGTGGCACGGTGTACCGAGTCGCCCGTTTGGTGTCCGGGAACCCTGCACACATCGTTTGGGGCCGTATGTGGAAACCTTGGCCGGACTCCCTGCGGATGGAACCTGAATAGGCGATAAACCTGGACTAGAGACTTGAGTGTTTAGGTAGGCTATGGCCGACACCCACGTTGGGCTTCCGCTTGAAGGTTGCCGAGTACATGTCGTGTAGCGACGGTAAGTGGTGAGAGCGTGTGTGACGAAGTACACCCCTGTAGGGTATAAAACTATTCGAATAGCCGCGTCCGCGGTAAAGGACTACTTGGTCGCTTATGCAGTTCATAGACTAGTAAATGGATACTACTAAAAGCCTCAAGATAAGTGTGAGCACCGCAGATGGCTCTCTCGTGGGATGACGAGGGAGGATCCACGGTGGAGTATTGAGATGGTGATTAGTGGACTCGTGTGCGAAAACTATTTTACAAGTGGTGTCTCGTAGGATAGCTTAGCCAAGAGTCAAAGCTGGCTTGCTGCAATAACTCCACTACCTTCTTGAGAATGAACATGTATAGTAGGATCTGTTGTAAGACTTGCTGAGTACCTTTGTACTCATGTTGCTTCAATTACTGTTTCAGACGACAACATCGCCCCTTCCGATGGGTTCTATGTAGAACTCGACGACGACGAGTGACTTGCCACCCAGGTGGTGATCTAGGCTTGTGAAGGGCCTACGTAGATAGACAGGCTTCGTCAAGCCTTCTTTCTTTCTAGTGTCTGTACCCAGACAAGTTGCTTCCGCATGTGTTTGTATGATTGTATGACTTGAGTGTCGGGTCATGTGACCCCTATCTGTATGAACATGTTATGTAAGGCTCTCTGGAGCCCTTTAAATAAAGTACTTGGAGTTGTAGAGTTTTGTTGTGATGCCATGATGTATTTACACATATCGAGCATATTGTGTGTATGATTGAAATGCTTGGTATGTGTGGGATCCAACAATCTAGTTGTTTATCCTTGGCAGCCTCTCTTATGGGGAAATGTAGTCTAGTGCCTCCTTGAGCCATAGTAGTCCGCTACAGCCCGGTTCACCGGAGTCCTGCTAGCCCAGCACTACTGCTCTAGACACTTGACTGGCCGGCATGTGTTTCATATCGTTCCTGTGTCTGTCCCTTCGGGGAAATGTCACGCGGTGACATCCGGAGTCCTGCCTAGCCTGCTACAGCCCGGGTTCCCGGAGCCTGTTAGCCCAGTGCTACAGCCCGGATTCACACGCTGCTGACCGACACGTTCGATGTTGATTCATGTATGCCTGTCCCCATACGTTAGTGCCGTTTTGGGTTCACGACTAGCCATGTCGGCCCGGGTTCTCTGTCATATGGATGCTAGCGACATTGTCATATACGTGAGCCAAAAGGCGCAAACGGTCCCGGGCCATGGTAAGGCGACACCCGTGGGAGTACCGTGCGTGAGGCCGCAATGTGATATGAGGTGTTACAGGCTAGATCGGTCTGACTTAGAATCGGGGTCCTGACATCGTCGCCCGAGTCGTCACCAGAGTCGGTGTGGAACTCCACCTCCGGCTGTGGAAGCTCGATGACGACAGGGTGCGGCGATAACTCGCCACCGGTGATGGCAACCTCTGCCTGCATCTCCATGTTGTGCTCCGGTGCTTCAGCAGCCCCGGCGTCGCCACTCGCTCCGATGGGGTGCTTCGGCAGCATCCTCATACACTGACGGCTTTAAGGACTGAGAGCGGCGTCGAGGATGCAAGTGGAGAGAGAGCATTGTGTGTACGGAGAGGATGGGGGGGGGCGGCCGCTCGGGCACACCATTAATTTGGAGTAGTGGGAGAGAGGCGGGCGGTGGTCAAGCCGCTGGCTCGCCTCCCGGTGAGCCTGCGCAGCAGACTGCTGGCATGCCTACCGTCGTTTCACACAGCTACTCGCACGCCTCCCAATGACACTGCGCAGCGAGCATGCCTCCATCAATTCAAACACCTGCACGCACGCGTCCCGGTTTGCCTACGCGGTAGACTACTCGCATGCGTCCCGTCAACTCACGCCTGCTCGCATGGCACACGGGTCGCGTGGCGGCATGTATATTGTTTTTCTATTTGGATGATTATTGCTGCCGCTTTATTGCTTAACCGAAGCATGGCACGTATCCATTGTTGGTCTAACGCTCACGGTTCGAATAAATAGTCCATTTGGGATATTGGTTCCCAATTATTAATAATCTCATGTTTGTATTTAGATAAAGATTACATCAAAACTGGTCTCAAATTGGACCAAATTAAAGTACAATGCCACTTTGTATTGGTGTCCATATGACAGCACGATAAGTTTCATGAACTTCACATAAGTTTTGGATGTACTAGAATTTAAAAATCAAGATTCTCATTGTTTGAAATTTCTTACACGGGGAGTAAAACATGCACCCAGTGAGACACATGTGTTTTTGCAATCCATTTAGGTGCACTGTCACATGTGTATGTAGCTCAAATTTGATTTTTGCACATTATACCCGTAGAAAATGTCGGCGTTCTGGGAACGGGGGTCCCCAGACTTGCCTGCCTGCGGCCCACGGCGTGGCTCTGCAAGCGGGCCCGTAAGGCCCATCTTCACCAACGAGCACTCAAGACCCTCGCGAGGCGGACGACGCAAGACCTCCTCAGGAGCGGCCTCACTAGGCTGGCTCGCGAGGGGCAGAGAGATCAAGGCAAGGCAAACCTCGCGAGGTTCTCTTGACGTGAGCCATGACGACCAAAGCCAGGCGGGCGCCAGGCGGGTGCCAGCGCGCACAGTGTCCTTGTTTCCACTTTGGTGCTAAGGAGGCAAGCGTAGGCGAGGAGTTCCGAGGCATCAGGCAAAGGTTTCGATATGGGTGCAACGAGACCAAGACCAGCAGGACGGCCAGACGGAGGTCACCGTGGAGCCTAAGACGGAGTCACCACCAGAGCCTTTGGCAGGCGAAGAGTACTTTTGTCAGGATAAGCTGTACTAGCTATCCCCTTTCAAATTGGCTGTTGTGGGATCCCTTCCCGCTCAATATTTGGGAAGAGGACCGGGGCCTCTATAAATAGGACTAGCCACCACAGTAGGAGGCAGCTCGAACTGACCTTGAGCAATCCTCACCCACACAAAGCACAAGAACACCTCTCCTCAGGAGGCTGTTCTTCCCCTTGTACTGTTCATCCTCAGCCCAAGAGGCAATCCACCACAACCACACTGGAGTAGGGTATTACACCACAGCGGTGGCCTGAACCAGTCTAAATCTTGTGTCTCGCGTGTTGCGAGTTCGTCGTGCCTAGCCTAGAGATCGCGAAGTGTGTGAGGGCGTGATCTGTGAGGGAGAGATCTTCGCGCGCACCCCAGAGTTCAAACCATAAGGATTTTGCCGGAACCCGAAATCCGACATTTGGCGCGCCAGGTAGGGGTGCGCCGGAGCTTTCCTTTCGTCGATCCGCGTCCCATCGTCTCGTCGTCTCCATGGCGGACGCTCGTCGCGCCCGCGCTGAACACCGGGCCGCCCTCGCTGCCCGCGTCACTCAGAGGGCTCCTGTCAGCGGGCCTCCCCAACGTTCTTGGTCTCCCGTCGCCAACGCCGCCACCGGCCCGGTGGGGAACAAGCAGCAAGCATCCTCGTTGCACCCCTCGGTGCGGCGGGACGTCTGCACCGCCACTCCATCGCTGACCCCCGCTGGTTCGTCATCTCACGCTCGTCGCGCTCCCACGGACGCGCGGACCGTGCTCCACATGGCGCACGAGCTCCTGCGCTACCGCCCAGTCGACGACCTCTACGAGGACTGGCTGGACCGCATCGCCTAGCTCGTCAGCACCGCAGGGGGATCCCCTGCACCGTTCCTCTCGCTGCCTCGTCCACCGCCAGCTACGGGCGACGTAGCTGACGGAGCACCTCCACCACCTCTACAACAAGAGGGCACCCTGGAGCCAAGGCGCGCGGCTCCGTGACGCGACCCGCCGCGTCCGGCGCCCGCGCGTGAAGAAAGAAGCTGTCAAGAAGTCCCTCGACCGCAAGAGAACGCTCGAGCGCTCCCCGCACCGCCACGTCAGGATCGCTTGCGGCGGCAGGGCCTAGCACAGCTTGCCGTGGTGGCGCGCGGGCGTCAAGATCAAGCTCCACCTGCACGGTGAGCCCCGGTGACCACGGCCGGCTGTCGTGCCTTCACCCCCGAGCTGCGTAGCGTCCCCTGGCCGGGCAAGTTCAAGCCGGATCTGCCTCCTCGCTACGACGGCACCCCCGACCCCGCGGAGTTCTTGCAGCTCTACGAGCTAAGCATCGAGGCGGCCAACGGCGACGAGAAAGTCATGGCGAACTGGTTCCCCATGGCGCTCAAGGACGGCGCTCGTTCGTGGCTCCTGAACCTGCCCCCAGGCTCGATCTCCTCCTGGGACGAGATGCGCGACCGCTTCGTCGCCAACTTCCAAGGCACTCGCGACCGCCCCCCGGCCGCGAGTGACCTGCGCCGCGTCAAGCAACAACCAGGAGAGACCCTCCAGAAGTACATCCAGCGCTTCAACAACGTTCGTCTGAAGATCCCCAAGGTGACGGACGAGGCCATCATCTCGGCGTTCTCCGATGGCGTCCGCGACGTCAAGATGAAGGAGGAGCTAGCCATCCACTAGGAGCTATGCACATCCCTGGAGCTGTGACCAAGTGTGCAAGGGCTGAGGAAGGGCGCCTTTCCCTCCTCGAGCTTCCAGCTGCTGACTCGGAGGAAAAGAAAGCCAAGGCCAAGGACGTGAAGCGCAAGGGAGTCGCCGTGCTCGCGGCGGAGCCGGACACGAAGCACGACAGGGACCAGCCTGAGTCATCCAAGAGCAGCCGACCGTTCTGCGCCTTCCACAATGTGCACAACCACAACACCAAAGATTGTCAAGAGCTTAGGGCCATTCGCGATGGACGCTTCGGTCGATGCCCTGAGCGCAACAACCGAGGCTACGGTCGAGGAGGAGGACGTCGCGGAGGACGCTGGGACGACCGTGGCCCGTGCCAGGACTGGGGCGACCGGCCTCGTGAGGACCGCTGGCAGGATCCACCTCGCGAGGGTGCCTGGAGGGATCAGCCTCGCGAGGACCGCCCTCAGGGCAATGCTGGGCTTCCTCCCTTGCCGCCCCCACCAAGAAGGAACGACGACCACCAGCAAGACGAGGGGGCCGGGGGCTTCCAGGAGCCGTGTGCTATCGCCTGCATCTTGGGCAGAGCTCAAGCCCCAGCCTCATAGCAAATCTTCAAGCAGTTTGCTCGCGAGGTGAACGCAGTCCTTCCCAAGCTCGAGGCCACTCGCCCGCTCAGGTGGTCCAAGTGCGCCATCACTTTCAGTTCGGCAGATCAGCTCAAGTGCGCGGCTACCGCTGGCGCTCTCCCGATGCTTTATTCACCCGTCATCAGCAACATACAAGTCACCAAGACCCTCATCGACGATAGTGCAGGGCTCAACGTCTTGTCCGTCGACACGTTCAACAGTCTCCAAGTGCCCTATGATCAGCTTCAGCCCACTAAGCCCTTCTCAGGAGTGACCGACGGTTCCACCACACTGATAGGGCAGGTCCGCCTCCCTGTCACCTTTGGAGAACGCAACAACTACCGCACCGAGCTCATCGGCTTTGACATCGTGCACATCCTTCTGCCATACAATGCCATCCTTGGGTATCCATCCCTGTCCAAGTTCATGGCGGTGACGCACCATGGCTACAACGTCCTCAAGATGCCAGGGAGCGGTGGGATCATCACACTCCCCTGCGAAGAAAGAGATGCGGTGTGCTCCCTCGAGCGTGCCTTCCAAGCAGCGTCAATCGAAGACCCCGACAACAGCGCAGCTCGGTACCCTCCTGAGGTTGTCCCCAAGAAGAAGAAACAGCTACTCCATGCAGGACCTCAGGAGGGTGGCGTCGCGAGTGGTACCTCGTCATGATCAGCGCCCTCACCTAGGGCGCCTCCCTCCCTCGCATAGGAAAGCGCGCCCAGCGCCCTCCTTGGGCAGGGCTCGGGGGCTCTCTTCTGGAGGGCCTCAGACCTTGCCAACGTCACGAGGGAGGCGCTCGGGCACCACATGGAGGCGTCCTTCGCGGCACGTCTCCCTTAGGAGGACACAGGGCGAGGGGCGCCCAGCGCTCAGGAGTTCATCGCCAAGACCACTCAGGAACTGCAAGACGCGAGAGCCATGCGCGGCGACCACCTCTCACCGGGCGCAGCTCCCCATCCAGGCGAGGATGCCGGGCTGCGCATCTGCGTCGACGTCCCAGGGCTCAACAGGGCCGCGTCTCAGGAGCTCTTCTAGCCTTCGCGTGTGGGACGCTGCGAGGGCCCACCTCATAGCTACGTTCGCATGCCCTTCGACTTGCCGAGCGTGGTATCTGCCTTCCAACGCAACTTGCGGGGCATCTTGGCTTCTTAGGAGGCCAGGCACCGCGCCGTCCTGGCGGAGATGGAGATGGTCCTCAAGGAACCGCCCGGACCCACAGAGCTTCCTGAGGCTCAAGGCCCCGTCGGCTCATGAGAAGTAACCCCTTCGCCACGCATCTTCAGCTGCCTCAACATTTCTTCAACAGCAGAACCAGGTGACATTTGCCAAGTTCATTTAGCTGGGAGCGCCCCTCGGGCTGCATCATTCCTAGTCCGCATGGGTCCGTCCCTGTGGCATGTATCCTCTTTTTTATTTCGTTATCTTACCTTGCTAGGGGCGCCCCTCGGGCAACATCATCCCTAAGCCGCTCGGGCCTGACCCGGTGGCATGTATCTTCCCTGCATTTACTTGAGCCAGTTTGCTTTCCATGCTTAATCTATCTATGACTATCACGTGCTCGATTGTCACCCACCGCGGGAGCCGCGCGCCGGTCGTCTTTCTGTAGGACCCTTTGCGTGAGAGGGTTAGGCACGGCGTCTGTGCTCCGGCCCGTCCCTGCAGCGTTGATAAATCCAACGGCTGAGCTCTGTCTGGAGGGCCGGCCCCGTTCACGTCACCTCCTAGGGCCGTTGGTGCTTGGCCTTCTCACGCGATAACTTTAGGAGATTCGTTCGGCGCAGGTTGTCTGACCACCTCGCAGGACCAACATAGCTAACAAGAACCAAGACCAGGCGCAACCCGCCTTGAGGTAGGGCCTCGTGAGTCCAGCACTGGCTCACGAGTGCCCAGACACGTGTCAGGGCAGGGCTGTACACGCCCCGGGGGCTCTCCGCAGTAGGGAGTCCCCTCCCACGTACCAGTGGAAGCACCATGCTCCGCGCTGGCCGTCGACGCCGAGGAGCGGCTATGCCCGTGCAAGTACGGAAGCGCTATGCTCCGCGCTGGTGATAAACAACTGAGGACGGCCCCACAGCCGCATCAACCTCAGGGAGCCCCTGAGCTCAGTGTCCGGCCTCACCGCAAAACCTCCCCTCAGGAGAGTCGCGCGATGGGGTTGGGCATGGGGGCTGCGCTCGGGTCACGCCCAAGCGTACGCCACCCAACCAGGTCCCCCGGACCTGGTCATCGCGCGCCCCTCCCGAGCTGAGCCTCGGCGAGGGCAAAGGTATGAAGGTTGTTTGCGTGTCAAGGGGGGCTCCTGAGCATCGCGACTCAGGAGCCTAATTGGTCACATAGCCCCTCACTCCTTGGTTCCGTCCTGGCCTCCGGTCGGCCCAACGGCGGTTGAGGTATGCGTGGGGCCGGGCTCTGCCGACGTAGAACGTAAAGCAAATAGGAAGAAAATCGCAAATCTCAAAGCAAATATTACAAGAAATATTGTTCTCCCAAATATCAAGCACAAGTTTAGACGCCTCCAGGAGGCATGATGCGTGTTGCAGGAGTAAAACAGGAAAGCTACCGCGAGCTGGTCACCCCTGGACAGCGCCGTCGTCCACAAGAGGTGCTCCTCCCTTGGCGGCGTCGCCTTCACCTGTACCGCCAGCCGGAGCCGCGGGATCGGTAGCACCGCCGGTCGAAGGCGCAAGAGCGAAGCCGCGGAACTTCTTCAGCAGGGCCTCCACCTGGCCCTTCACGGCTGCGGCGGCAGCCGCACAACGCTCCTCGTCCACAGGCTCCAGCAGCTCGTCCAGGCGGGCAGCGGGATCGCGAAGATGGAGGTGACTGAAGACACGTGTCAGTGCAACTGAGGAAAGAACGTGGGCTTCTGCCTCGGCCATAGGATCGATGCCGCTCACAACCTCCTCAAACGCGGCAACCAAGTAGGGAAGCAGCTGAGCAGGGCCGTCCTTGTCGGTGGTCAGCGGCCTCTCCAAGCCCTTCTCGTACAGCCTTCAGCGCCGCACGGGACCTCTTCACGAGGAGCGCGAAGGCCGCACGGTCCTCGGTTAGGACCTTCGCCTTGGCGTCAAGACTGGCCTTCTCCGCCTCCACGTTCCGATCGAACTCCTCCAGCCTGCTGCGCTCCGTGGCCTGCGCCTTAGCCAGCTCCCCCAGCTCAGCATCGCGATCCTTGATGGCATCCTCCTGGGCCCTCATCTTCTCCTCCTCCGCCTGGTGGCCACGAGCTTCTTCCGCATGCAGATTCTTCAGTTCGGCCTCCAACGCCCGGCAGCGATCCTGGGCGGCTTCGGCATCCTTCAGCGCCACTTCACGAGCAGCTGCAGCTTGGGCGGTGGCTTGCTTCTCCTTTTCGGAGGCCGCCACAGCTTGGCTCAGCGTCGCTCATACAGACACGTCGGAATGAAGCCAGCCGGAGACCAGCTCCAGGCGCCCGGCTACCAGGTGGGAGTCAGCGCCCTGGAGATCTTCTCACAGCTGGGCCATCTGCAAAAGGGCGCGCTCCAAGACATCAGGAGAAACAGAGGGACCTGGAAGCACTGGCGCAGCAGGAGGAGGACATGGCGTTGTCACCGAAGCCTGGGAGACCGGGGGCTTCTGAGCCTTGGGGACCCCGGCAGCCGGGCTGGACACCAACGCCTCCGGAGCCAGCGGGGCCACGGGGGCTGTCCCCCTTGAGGATGCTCCTCCAGTCCTCGCGAGGGCGACCGGATCGAGGAGGTGCGAGTGCCGTCGCTCCCCTTCTCCACGGAGGGGGGTGTGGCTGCTGCAGAAGGTTCGGTCCCGGGTGGGGCCGCGGCATCCTCCTTCCTCTTCTTTCCCGCAAGCGGCGGCCTAGCCAAGACCAACGATGAACATCAAGAAGCAGCAGCATGAGTGAGAACAAGGCAAGGCACGAGTACTTACTGGTCCACCGCGGCGTAATCCACCCTCCGCTTGCTGAGCTTGAAGCCCGAGAGCCTCGAGGCTTGAGGCGCGGGCGCACAGGCTCTAGGAGCAGAAGCTGGGGCAGCGGAGGGGCCGCAGGCAGCCCCAGGCGGCGTCAAAGCCGGGGCAGCATCTCGGGAGACCGGCGCTGACCTGCCCCTCGTCGGTACCACGGGCGGCTCCCCTTTCTCCTGGCGAGCGTCGGCCTCATCGTCGTCAGGAAGGGTGCGGAGCATGTCGGCCTTGCTCAAGGGGGAGGTCACCCCATCCCTTCAGGGGTCACCTCCGAGTCCTCCTCCTCTTCTTCCTCCCCGCGGGACTCACCAGAAGACAGCTCCCCCGGCGTCGGCGCCACATGGGCCTCGGTGGGCGCCGGCGGCACCAGCCCGCGCCCATCAAAGGTCGGCCTGGCGGCCACGACTGTGCTCCATC
The DNA here is from genome assembly GCF_018294505.1 of Triticum aestivum. Classification (NCBI taxonomy): domain Eukaryota; kingdom Viridiplantae; phylum Streptophyta; class Magnoliopsida; order Poales; family Poaceae; genus Triticum; species Triticum aestivum. The sequence goes on along the minus strand of NC_057814.1, from coordinate 361,991,299 downwards.
CTTGCGGTGGAACAAGGGAATGAAGACGCTTGGCGGGTAATCCTGGTCGTCCTCGACCAGGAGGCGGAGAGCTGCATCCAGCTCACCGTCAGGCAAGGCTTCCGAGCTCAGGCGAACCTTGTCCTCTTCGTCCCCAAGCCTCCACAAGGGGCGTGTACGCGCCTGAAGTGGGGCCACGTGCAGCATCAAGAATTCCCTCAGAAGCATGGCCCCAGTCACCTTCGCCGCCTTCGGGTTGCCCGGCTTCAGGTCAGCGTTCATCTGCTCCAGCACCAACGTCGCCCGCTCATCAGTGAGCTTTGCGCAAGACCACCCCTTGTTGGACTGGGGCATCTCCGTTGGCAACACCAAGCGTGGGTGGACGCACTTGGTGTCCATCATGACCCACTTGCTCCTGAAGCCGTCTGCCTTCTTCCCAGCCTTCGAGATTGAATTGGCCTTGCCGGCCGCGATGAAGTTGGCACACCCGGAGGTATGACCCTCTTTGACACGGAGAAAGAAGAAGTGGCACAGAAGAGCCATAGACGGCATCATGCCGAGGTACGCCTCGCAGTAGTAGGCGAAGATCGACAGAAGAAGGATAGAGTTGGGATGAAGATGCAGCGCCTGCAGCCCGTAGTGGCGGAGGACCTCATAGAAGAAGTCAGAGAAGGGGGAACCAGCCCCACGGTGATGCTGCTTGTGAAGAAGGAAAAGAAGGTGCTTCCCTCGGGCTGCGGCATGGCGGAGCCGGCCCGGAGCTCAGTCTTCCCCCTCTCGTTGCTTTCCCCCGCTGTCAGGCCGGTGGCGGCGAGGCTCTTCTCTGAGACGTTGGGTGCGTCGAGAGCTGATTCGTACTAGGCCGGCGACGAGGCAGGTTTGACCTTCTGGGGCACCATTGGTCGCTGATGAGAAAGAGGATGGGAGCAGATCTGCAAATTTCGGAAGTAAGGAGCAAGGAAGGGGATCTGGAGCAAGGCGAAAGGAAGCAATGAAGGCACGCACTGTCTGCGCCAGCCTTTTTACAGTTGGGCAGTTGCCGAGGCAGCGTGGGGAAGCGGAGACGTCCACGTCCAATCAACCGCCACGCGTCGACCAGGGCCGCAGGCTGTTGGGGCCCGCGGCGCTCCGCACTTGCCTTTGGCTTCGCCTCGAAGCCAAGTCCGAGCACGCCTTGGGCCCGGGGGCTACTGTCGGCGTTCTGGAATGGGGGTCCCCAGACTTCCCTGCCTGCGGCCCACGGCGTGGCTCTGCAAGCGGGCCCGCATGGCCCATCTTCACCAACGAGCACTCAAGACCCTCGCGAGGCGGACGACGCAAGACCTCCTCGGGAGCGACCTCACCAGGCTGGCTTGCGAGGGGCGGAGAGATCAAGGCAAGGCAAACCTCGCGAGGTTCTCATGACGTGAGCCATGACGACCAAAGCCAGGCGGGCGCCAGGCGGGTGCCAGCGCGCACAGTGTCCTTGTTTCCACTTTGTTGCTCAGGAGGCAAGCGCGGGCGAGGAGTTCCGAGGCATCAGGCAAAGTTTTCCATATGGGTGCAATGAGACCAAGACCAGCAGGACGGCCAGACGGAGGTCACCGTGGAGCCCAAGACGGCGTCACCACCAGAGCCTTTGGCAGGCGAAGACTACTTTTGTCAGGATAAGCTGTACTAGCTGTCCCCTTTCAAATTGGCCGTTGTGGGATCCCTTCCCGCTCAATATTTGGGAAGAGGAACGGGGCCTCTTTAAATAGGACTAGCCACCACAGTAGGTGGCAGCTCGAACTGTCCTTGAGCAATCCTCACCCACACAAAGCACAAGAATACCTCTCCTCAGGAGGCTGTTCTTCCCCTTGTACTGTTCATCCTCAGCCCAAGAGGCAATCCACCACCACCACACTGGAGTAGGGTATTACACCACAACGGTGGACTGAACCAGTATAAATCTTGTGTCTCGCGTGTTGCGAGTTCGTCGTGCCTAGCCTAGAGATCGTGAAGTGTGTGAGGGCGTGATCTGTGAGGGAGAGATCTTCGCGCACACTCCAGAGTTCGAACCTTAAGGGTTTTGCCAGAACCCGAAATCCGACAGAAAATCGATCAATTAATGTACTAAAATATCTTAATGATCTCTGTTTTTTTTCGAAATTGAAACGGCCTTCCTTTGGTAACATATGTTCACCGTGGGATAATTTAACATGCATTGTAGTTGCGGGGGATTCACGGTGTGTGTGTGGGCGTGTGCGTCGGGGGGGGGGGGCTGGTGATGTCTACTATGCAACTTTATTCTTGTAGAGTCGTGTTGGGCCTCCAAGCGTAAAGTTTTGTAGGACAGTAGCAATTTTCCCTCAAGTGGATGACCTAAGGTTTATCCATCCGTGGGAGGTGTAGGATGAAGATGGTCTCTCTCAAACAACCCTGCAACCAAATACAAGAAATCTCTTGTGTCCCCAACACACCCAATACAATGGCTAATTGTATAGGTGCACTAGTTCGGCGAAGAGATGGTGATGAAAGTGTAATATTAATGGTGGAAATATATTTTTATAATCTGAATAAATAAAACAGCAAGGTAGCAAATAGTAAACGGGCACAAAAATGGTATCGCACTGCTTGAAAATGAGGCCTAGGGTCCGTACTTTCAGTAGTGCAATCTCTCAACAATGCTAATATAATTGGATCATATAACCATCCCTCAACGTGCAACAAAGAATCACTCCAAAGTTCCTATCTAGCGGAGAACATAAGACATAATTGTTTGTAGGGTACGAAACCACCTCAAAGCTATTCTTTCCAGTCAATCTATTCCAGAGTTCATACTAAAATAACACGAAGCTATTATTTCCGATCGATCTAACCAAGAGTTCATACTAAAATAACACCAAAGCTAATTCAGATTCATAATATTCAATCCAACACAAAGAACCTCAAAGAGTGCCCCAAGATTTAGATTTCTACTGGAGAAACAAAGACAAGAACGTGCATCAACCCCTATGCATAGATTACCCCAAATACTTCGAGAATCCGCAAGTTGAGTGCCAAAACATATATCAAGTGAATCAATATGATACCCCATTGTCACCACGAGTATTCATATGCAAGACATACATCAAGTGTTCTCGAATCCATAAAAGTATTCAATCCGATAAAACAAAATCCAAAAGGGAAAACTCAATTCATCACAAGATAGAGAGGGGAAAACACCATATGATCCGACTATATTAACAAAGCCCGCGATACATCAAGATAGTGACTTCTCAAGAACACGAGAGAGAGAGAGATTAAACACATAGCTACTAGTACAAAACCTCAGCCCCGAGGGTGGACTACTCCCTCCTCATCGTGGTGGCCACCGGGATGATGAAGATGGCCACCGGAGATGATCCCCCCTCCGGCAGGGTGCCGGAACGGGCTCTAGATTGGTTTCTCGTGGATACAGAGCCTTGCGGTGGCGGAAATTCTGATCTAGGTTAACCCCGAGGGTTTTTGGAATATTTAGGAATTTATAGGGTAAAGAGGGGTGCGGGAGGCCACCGAGGTGGGCCCAACCCACCTGGGCGCGCCTGGGTCCCCATGCGCGCCCTGGTGGGTTGTGCCCCCCTCGGGCACCTCCTAGGTGCTGCTCTGGCCCATTGGTGGTGTTCTGGTCCATAAAAAACCCACAAAAAGTTTCTTGGAGTTTGGACTCCGTTTGATATTGATTTCCCGCAATGTAAAAAACATGCAAAAACAGCAACTGGCACTTGGCACTATGTCAATAGGTTAGTCCCAAAAAATGATATAAAATGACTATAAAATGATTATAAAACATCCAAGAATGATAATATAACAGCATGGAACAATCAAAAATTATAGATACGTTGGAGACGTATCAGCTGGCGGGTGGCTCGCAGTACACTACGAGTTGTGAGCCACCGTGTGGGTTGGCCGTTTTGTTAGGTGTGCCACATCAAATTCGTGAATTCGTTATTTAAAACATTACACAACCCTTTCATACATACATGTTTTGGCACATGCAGTCGGTGGTTGTCCTACATGACACTCGATACTCGCATGTGACGCTTTATGTGGGCCCGCGAGGTCGTCGTCCATCACTTTGACGAAGAGCCGACATTGAGGTTAATTTGACCAGCAAGGTAGAATCTGCTTTGTTTGTGTTATGGTGGTATATAGTATGCGTCGAAGAGGTGGGAGGGGACTGGCATATATACTATATTACGCGTCCGTGAACAAGTACACCTCACTCAGTGTTGGGACTTTTCGGTTTCCTAGGCACGTGGCACATCAAAGTTGTGAAATTGGCTATTCAAACATCACACAACACCTATTTGGCCCACATGCATGTAGGCGGTGGTTATCCTAGCTAGGACACTCACGTGTGACGCTTCCATCTGTGGGCCCACGAGGCCATCATCGATGCATGCATCACTTTGATCTACTTTTTTTTGACTATACACAGTAGGGAAAACCCCCACTGCAATTTTTATATTATTAATAAAACAAAGAGTATACAAGCATACAAGGCTTGAGTTAAGCCCCAAAGAAAACAAAAAAACAAAGGCCTACTAGACCAAACAAAAAATTACAATTACATTAAATTACAGGACAAGACTGTCCAACCAAGAAATGAAGGCAGATGCAAACTTCTCCTTGATTCTGAATTTGAGCAGGTGGAGCTCTGAGAGGAAGATGAATTTCCATCTGTCAATGCTGGTGGGAATGTTTTTGAATATCTTATCATTCCTGATAATCCAAATGGCCCATGATGCAATGATAATGATCTCCATAGAAAAAGGTTGTTGTAGATTACCCCTTAAGTCTGGAAGTGCTTCCATGATGGTGAGATTTCTTTGTCTGTTGGGCATAGGGTGTCCCAACAAGCATAAGCAAAAGGACAAGTCCAGAACAGGTGTTGCATAGTTTCTTCCTGCTGACAGCTGAGGGTAGCACAATTGTAGTTGTCTATATGAAAAGTTTTCCTCCTGAGCAGATTCCTGGTATTGAGTCTATCATGCAGAAGTCTCCAAAAAAAGACCTTGTGTTTTGGCTGGCAAGAACTCTTCCAAATCCAATTGAACTGTGCTGGAACAATTTTGACTCCTATCAAAATTTTATAAGCTTTGGCCACAGAAAAAGTATTATTTCCCCACATATAACTCCATGAGTCCAAGTGCTCTCTGAATTCAGATCCTCTTAATGTGTCACAAATCTCCTCCATCAGCTCAAATTCCATGAAAGCTTCCTTAGTAAGTGGCAGGTGAAATAAGTCTTCCAAGGATTCAAACTGAAGAACCCTTTGCACTGAAAGGTTCTGATCTTTTACAAAGGAGTAAAGATGAGGAAAAAATTGATTCAGGCAAGCAGAGTGCCAGAGGTCAGACCAAAATAGAGCAGATTTACCATCACCAATTGTGCATCTTGCCATGGATTTATAGCTGCCAATGAGCCTCAAATTACACTTCCACCAGAAAAATCCTTCCCATTTTTTCCCTGGCAGGATGTCATTGTCATAGTAAGCCTCCCAAAGGAGGTTGACCCATGGGATGTTTTCCCTATTGTAAAATTTGTGAAGATTTTTGAGCAGAAGAGCTTGGTTTTTCACAAAGATGTTCATAACTCCAAGGCCACCCTGATTTTTAGGCCTACAAACAGTGGACCATGCTACCATAGCAGGTCTATGATCTTCCAAATCTGGTCCTCTCCAAAGACAATGTCTTAGGTATTTGATAACCTGATTTTTGATGGTTACAGGCACATCAAGGCAGCCCATGAAATATATAATAAGAGAATTGAGCACTGACTTGACCAGAAGCAACCTGCCAGCAAGAGTCATAAAAGAAGACAGTCCCACTAGTTTTTTGGCAATTCTGCTCACTAAAGGCAAACATTGTTCCACTGTTGGTTTCAAAGTCCCTAGAGGCATGCCCAGGTAATTGAAAGGGACTGATACCTTCTTGCAGTTCAAAGTACCAGTCAATATTTCCATTTTATCATCATTCACATTGATTGATATGAGGTTTGATTTGTTGTAATTGACCTTTAAACAAGTAGCATCTGCAAAAGTGTGGAGTAGAGCTTTGAGACAGTGGAGCTGTGTGGCATCAGCTTGCATGAGAATCAAAGTATCATCTGCATACTGCACTATGGGAAAATCTGGACATGACTGCACTTGCAAAGGAGGTGTGAGAAGACTCATAACCCACAAGTATAGGGGATCAATTGTAGCCTATTTCGATAAGTAAGAGTGCCGAACCCAACGAGGAGCTAAAGGTAGAACAAATATTCCCTCAAGTTCTATCGACCACCGATACAACTCTACGCACACTTGACGTTCGCTTTATCGGAAACAAGTATGAAACTAGAAGTACTTTGTAGATGTTTTCGGATAGGTTGCAAGGTAATAAAGAGCACGTAAATAAAAGCTAGGGGCTGCTTAGATAAAGACACAACTAAATTAGTTTTAGTAAGGAGCTTTTCGTTACGAGAAAGTTATTTGTCCCTAGGCAATCGATAGCTAGACCGGTAATCATTATTGCAATTTTATTTGAGGGAGAGGCATAAGCTAACATACTTTCTCTACTTGGATCATATGCACTTATGATTGGAACTCTAGCAAGCATCTGCTACTACTAAAGATCATTAAGGTAAAACCCAACCATAGCATTAAAGCATCAAGTCCCCTTTATCCCATACGCAAACAACCTACTTACTCGGGTCTGTGCTTCTGTCACTCACGCCACCCACCATAAGCAAATCATGAACATATTTCAGACCCTACAGCGGGAATCCCTCATGCTTGCGCGACACGAAGAGCACCATAGGACAATACCAATAATAAAACATGCAACCCAAACCAATCTTGATCATCAAATAACCCATAGGACAAAAGAGATCTACTCAAACATCATAGGATAGCCATACATCATTGGGAAATAATATATAGCGTTGAGCACCATGTTTGAGTAGAGATTATAGCGGGTAAGAGAGAGGTTACACCACTTCATAGAGGGGGGAAGAGTTGGTGATGATGGCGGTGGAGTTGTTGGTGAAGATTGCGGTGATGATGATGGCCACGGCAGCGTTCCGGAGCCACCGGAAGAGAAGGGGAGAGGGGGCCCCTTCGTCTTCTTCTTCCTTGACCTCCTCCCTAGATGGGAGAAGGGTTTCCCCTCTGGTCCTTGGCCTCCATGGCGTGGGAGGGGCGAGAGCCCCTTCGAGATTGGATCTGTCTCTTTGTCTCTCTTTGTTTCTGCGTTCTGGGATTCTACCCTGGCACCGTTTCTTTTATATCTGGAGATCCGTAACTCCGATTGGATTGAAACCTTCGCCCAGATCTTTTTCCAAAAATTAGCTTTCTTGCGGCCAAAGTAGAGCATCAACTGCCTTATGAGGGGCCCACGAGGGTGGGGGCATGCTCACCTGGAGTGGGCGTGGGCCCCACCCTCGTGGACAGCTCGGGCACCATCTCGCGTTGATTTTCTTCCCAAAAATCACAAATATTCCAAAATAATTCCCTGTCCGTTTTTATCCCGTTTGGACTCCGTTTGATATGGGGTTTCTGCGAAATATAAAACATGCAACAAACAGGAACTGGCACTGGGCACTGGATTAATAGGTTAGTCCCAAAAATAGTATAAAAAGTTGCCAAAAGTATATGAAAGTTGTAGAATATTGGCATGGAACAATCAAAAATTATAGATACGACGGAGACGTATCAGCATCCCCAAGCTTAATTCCTGCTCGTCCTCGAGTAGGTAAATGATAAAAAAGATAATTTTTGATGTGGAATGCTACCTAGAATAATCTTGATCATGTATCTAATCATGGCATGAATATTAAGGCACGAGTGATTCAAAGCAATAGTCTATCTTTTGATATAAAAACAATAATACTTCAAGCATACTAACCAAGCAATTATGTCTTATCAAAATAACATAGCAAAGAAAGCTTATCCCTAAAAAATCATATAGTCTGGCTATGCTCCATCTTCACCACACAAAGCATTCAAATCATGCACAACCCCGATGACAAGCCGAGCAATTGGTTCATACTTTTTAATGCGCTTCAGCTTTTCAACCCTCACGCAATACATGTGCGCAAGCCATGGACATAGCACTATAGGTGGAATAGAATAATATGATGGCGGTTATGTGGAGAAGAAAAAAAGGGAGAAAGTCTCACATCGACGCGGCTAATCAACGGGCTATGGAGATGCCCATCAATTGATGTCAATGTGAGGAGTAGGGATTGCCATGCAACGGATGCACTAGAGCTATAAGTATATGAAAGCTCAAACTGAAACTAAGTGGGTGTGCATCCAACTTGCTTGCTCACGAAGACCTAGGGCATTTGAGGAATCCCATCATTGGAATATACAAGCCAAGTTCTATAATGAAAATTCCCACTAGTATATGAAAGTGATAACTCAAGAGACTCTCTATATGAAGAACATGGTTCTAGTTTGAAGCACCAGTGTGGTAAAAGGATAGTAACATTGCCCCTTTTTCTCTTTTTTTGCGGGCTTCTTTGGCCCCCTTTTTTTATTTAGGCTTCTTTGGCCTCTCTCTTTTTTTGATGGGGCAATGCTCTAATAATGATGATCATCACACTTTTATTTACTTACAACTCAATATTACAACTCGATACTAGAACAAAGACATGACTCTATATGAATGACTTCGGCGGTGTACCGGGATGTGCAATGATCTAGTGTAGCAATGACATCAAAAACGGACAAGCCATGAAAACATCATGCTAGCTATCTTACGATCATGCAATGCAATATGACAATAAATGCTCAAGTCATGTATATGATGATGATGGAAGTTGCATGGCAATATATCTCGGAATGGCTATGGAAATGCCATAATAGGTAGGTATGGTGGCTGTTTTGAGGAAGATATAAGGAGGTTTATGTGTGCTAGAGCATATCGTATCACAGGGTTTGGATGCACCGGCGACGTTTGCACCAACTCTCGAGGTGAGAAAGGGCAATGCACGGTACCGAAGAGGCTAGCAATGATGGAAGGGTGAGAGTGCGTATAATTCATGGACTCACATTAGTCATAAAGAACTCATATACTTATTGCAAAAGTTTATTAGCCCTCGAAGCAAAGTACTACTACGCATGCCCCTAGGGGGATAGATTGGTAGGAAAAGACCAGCGCTCGTCCCCGACCGCCACTCATAAGGAAGACAATCAATAAACACCTCATGCTCCAACTTCATTACATAACGGTTCACCATACATGCATGCTACGGGACTTGCAAACCTCAACACAAGTATTTCTCAATTTCACAATCACTCAACTAGCATGACTCTAATATCACCACCTTTATATCGCAAAACTGTTGCAAGGAATCAAACATATCATATTCAATGACCTACAAGTTTTATGTAGGGTTTTATGACTAACCATGTGAATGACCAGTTCCTGTCATCTCTCTAAATAGATATAAGTGAAGCACGAGAGTTTAATTATTTCTAAAAAAGATATGACCAAGCTCTAACAAATATAAGTGAAGCAAAAGAACATTCTACAAATGGCGGTTGTCTATGTAAAGAGAAACAGGCAATCCAAACTTCAAAAGATATAAGTGAAGCACATGAAGCATTCTATAAAGCCATACTCAAAAGGTATAAGTGAAGTGCAATGAGCATTCTATAAATCAACCAAGGACTATCTCATACCAGCATGGTGCATAAAAGAAAATTGAAAACTAAATGCAAAAGACGCTCCAAGATTTACACATAATGCATGAACGAAACGAATCCAAAAACATACCGATACTTGTTGAAGAAAGATGGGATGCCTTCCGGGGCATCCCCAAGCTTAGACGCTTGAGTCTCCTTGAATATTTACTTGGGGTGCCTTGGGCATCCCCAAGCTTGAGCTCTTGCCTCTCTTCCTTCTTCTCACATCGAGACCTTCTCGATCATCGAACACCTCATCCACACAAAACTTCAACAGAAAACTCGATAAGATCCGTTAGTATAATAAAGCAAATCACTACTCTAAGTACTGTTGCAAACTAATTCATATTTTGTTTTTGCATTGTGTCTACTTTAATATAGCTTTTTCATGGCTTAATCTACTGATATAAATCGATAATTTCATCAAAAGAAGCAAACTATGCATCAAAAACAGCATCTGTCTAAACAGGACAGTCTGTAATAATCTGAACATTCACCATACCTCTGGCACTTGAAAAATTCTGAAAAAATTAGAAAAAATAAACAATTTGTATAGAAAGACAGTGCAAAAAGAATCAGAACCGTTCGACGTTCCAGTAAAAAAATAAAAAATCGCGCACTACAGCCAAAGTTTCTGTCCTGCACCGTACAAACCAACAAGTATTGTAAACATCCTAAAGGCAAACCTTGGCACATTATTTTTATAATACAATGGAATTGTACAAGGGGGTAATTATTTTTGTTGAAAAGTTTCTGTAATCAAGATTCACAAAGTTTCCGTGAGCATGAACAAAGTTCAAGGCTGGCTCCCACTTCAATAATGCTCGTCTTTCTCACTTTCGCTTTTCTTTTTGAAAATGTTTTGGGTTCCCCTCTTTATTTTTGTTGTTTTTAAAATATATGAAATCAATAAACAGAAATAAATGACTCTCTAAAACTTCCGGGTTGTCTCCCTAGCAGTGCTTTCTCTAAAGCCATTAAGCTAGGCATATAGTGCTCAAGTAGTGAATCCACCCGGATCCCAAGGTATATCAAAGCCAGTTTTAATTAACAATGATTTGTAATTTAGTAGTGAGCACAAAGTAACATATATCATGTAATGAAGAAGTCTAACTCTCTTCCTATGCATCGGCACGTCATAAAAGAACAATTCATGCTCACCTAGTAAAGGCCAATGCATAGTATAAACAGTTTCTTGCAATTTTATCATGTTGGAAACATAGAGAGGTGGAGATGTAGTTCCTCTCTCATAATAATTGCAAGTAGGAGTAGCAAGCACATGCATATTATATTCATCAAAATCATCATGTGCAATGGTAAAAGGCAACCCATCAATATAATCCTTAATAAGTGCAAACTTCTCCGATATAGTGTAGTCGGGAGAATTCAAAAAGATAATAGGACTATCATGCGTGGGTGCAATAGCAACAATTTTATGTTTAACATAAGGAACTATAGCAAGTTCATCTTCATAAGCATAATTCATATTGGCATCATGGCCACAAGCATAGCAAGCATCATCAAAAAGGGATATTTCAAAAGAATCAACGGGATCATAACAATCATCATAGCAATCATCCTTCGGTAAACACGGAGGGAAATTAAACAATGTATGAGTTGAAGAGTTACTCTCATTAGAAGGTGGGCACGGGTAATCAATCCGCTCTTCCTCCTTTTGTTCTTCGCTCTCCTCCTCATCTTTTTCATCCAATGAGCGCACAGTTTCATCAATTTCTTCTTCCATAGATTCCTGCAAAATATTAGTCTCTTCTTGGACAGCGGAGACTTTCTCAATAAGTGCATTAATATCGGAATTGTATTCATAATTCTCATAGAAATATTTGAGGATAGCTAAATTTTCAGGTCTATAAGCAGCATCATCAAAATCTTCAAAATCTTAAACATATACTCAATTTCATAAGCACCCATAAAAGCAACAAATTCTTCTATTTGTTCCACATCATAGTAATCATATATACCCTTAGCATAGGAAGCTAAGGTTTTATTATCATTAAATTTGCATGAAAAGGGAAGGTGTAGAGCCTTCATCCTAGAGAAACAAGTATAATCATAACTCAAGCATACTTGCGGAGCATACCACTTCAATATATGAATTTGATCCCGTAACAGTGTCCCTTTTTGAGTCAAGCGATAATCCCTAAAGTATTCACGTTGATCCAACGTTACTCCCATTACATAATTGAATGGGGTTTTCTCAGGATTATCAAAGTAGTACATAATATATGTCACATAACGAGCATCGAGGGTTTTAGGAGGTTCCTCATCTCCATGAGTAGCAAGTACACCTAATTTTTTTGGTATTTTGTGTTCCTATCCATAACTAAAGATAGAGAACAACTAAGAACAAGAAATAAAAATTACTTAGTGATAAAGCAAACAAGCACACACGAGAATATTCACCCCACGCTATAACTCCCCGCCAACGGCGCCAGAAAAAGGTCTTGATAACCCACAAGTATAGGGGATCAATTGTAGCCTCTTTCGATAAGTAAGAGTGTTGAACCCAACGAGGAGCTAAAGGTAGAACAAATATTCCCTCAAGTTCTATCGAGCACCGATACAACTCTATGCACACTTGACGTTCGCTTTACCGGAAACAAGTAATAAACTAGAAGTACTTTGTAGGTGTTTTTGGATAGGTTGCAAGGTAATAAATAGCACGTAAATAAAAGCTAGGGGCTGCTTAGATAAATACACAACAAAATTAGTTTTAGTAAAGAGCTTTTTGTTACGAGAAAGTTATTTGTCCCTCGGCAATCGATAGCTAGACCAGTAATCATTATTGCAATTTTATTTGAGGGAGAGGCATAAGCTAACATAATTTCTCTACTTGGATCATATGCACTTATGATTGGAACTCTAGCAAGCATCCGCTACTACTAAAGATCATTAAGGTAAAACCCAACCATATTATTAAAGCATCAAGTCCCCTTTATGCCATACGCAAACAACCTATTTACTCGGGTCTGTGCTTTTGTCACGCACGCCACCCACCATAAGAAAATCATGAACAAATTGCAAACCCTACAACGGGAATCCCTCACGCTTGCGCGACACGGAGAGCACCATAGGACAGCACCAATAATAAAACATGCAACTCAAACCAATCTTGATCATCAAATAACCCATAGGACAAAACATATCTACTCAAACATCATAGGATAGCCATACATCATTGGGAAATAATATATAGCGTTGAGCACCATGTTTAAGTAGAGATTACAGCGGGTAAGAGAGAGGTTACACCGTTGCATAGGGGGGGAAGAGTTGGTGATGATGGTCACGGCAGCGTTCCGGCGCCACCGGAAGAGAAGGGGAGAGGGGGCCCCTTCGTCTTCTTCTTCCTTGACCTCCTCCCTAGATGGGAGAAGAGTTTCCCCTCTGGTCCTTGGCCTCCATGGCGTGGGAGGGGCGAGAGCCCCTCCGAGATTGGATCTGTCTCTCTTTCTCTCTCTGTTTCTGCGTTCTGGGATTCTGCCCTGGCACCGTTTCTTTAATATCTCGAGATCCTTAACTCCGATTGGATTGAAACCTTCGCCCATATCTTTTTCCAAAAATTAGCTTTCTTGCGGCCAAAGTAGAGCATCAACCGCCTTACGAGGGGCCCACGAGGGTGGGGGCACGCCCACCTGGAGTGGGCGTGGGCCCCACCCTCGTGGCCACCTCGGGCACCGTCTCACGTTGATTTTCTTCCCAAAAATCACAAATATTCCAAAATAATTCTCCGTCCGTTTCTATCCCGTTTGGACTCTGTTTGATATGGGGTTTCTGCAAAACATAAAACATGCAACAAACAGGAACTGGCACTGGGCACTGGATCAATATGTTAGTCCCAAAAATAGTATAAAAAGTTGCCAAAAGTATATGAAAGTTGTAGAATATTGGCATGGAACAATCGAAAATTATAGATACGACGGAGACGTATCAAAGACCCAGGTTCATAGCTCTGTTCATGATTGCCTGTAGGAGGTCAGCAGCAAGCACAAAAAGGAGGGGAGAGAGGAGGTCCCCTTGCCTTACTCCTCTGAGACAGTAAAACTTTTTCCCAGGAATGCCATTGAGAAGCACTTGTGAAGAGGCAGATGTAAATAACATTTTAATCCAGCCAATCCATCTTTCTCCAAATCCCTTTGCTTTGAGGATGTCAATGATTGTAGAGTGTTCAAGGAGGTCAAAGGCCTTTTCAAAGTCTAATTTCAACACAACAACTTCCTCCTTGGAGTTGTGGCATTGATGCAAGTACTCATATGCCCAGCCAAGACAGTCATGGATAGCTCTTTCCTTTAGGAAACCATACTGATTAATATGGACCATTTTGAGAATCACTTTTTGCAATCTGTTTGCTAGCAATTTAGTGATGAGCTTGAGACAGTAGTTTAGCAAAGAAATAGGCCTGAAATCATTTGCAGTAGTTGGAGTGGGCCCCTTGGGAACTAAAGTGATGAAAGAGGTGTTGATACTCTGTAGTCAAATTTGCCCAGCATAGAACTCATGTATCAGTCTAGTGACATCAGGCTTTTTAATGTCCCAGCAGATCTTAAAGAACTCATTGTTAAATCCATCAGGACCAGGAGACTTGTCTGATGGCAAGTGCTTGACTACCTCATTGATTTCTTCCTCAGTGAAAGGAATTTCCAGTTGCTCAAAGTCTGAAGGACTAGCTTGATGTTGTAGCAGGGAATTTAGATCAAAGTGCATTGTGGTTTTCTGAGATTGCCCTAACCTGTTCCTGAAAGCATTCCACAAAAGAGCTGCTTTTCCTGCATGGTCTGTTATTTCCACTTGGCCATCATTTTTCAGCATTGCAATGTGATTATGCCTGTAGTTAATAGATGCCTTTGTATGAAAGAATTTTGTGTTTTCATCACCAAATTTGACACCTTGATCTTTCCTCTCTGCTTCCAATAGATCTTTTGGTTTTTGAGAAAAATGAGCAAATGCTCCTTTAGAATCACCCTGCAGTTCCATTCAAAATCTCCTAGGTCTCTGAATTCCTCAAACAAATCAAGCAAGAAAATGACCTCATTAATTGCTGCAATTTTAGCTTTAAGGCAAGACAGATTTTTAGCCCAAAGTTTGAGAGCCCTTCTCATGTTTTTGAACTTGGCATTCAAGCTTTTTGCTGCATCCAGATTACCCACAGGTATACTCCAGGCTGCAGAGACAACCTCTTTAAAGTCAGAGTGTTTTAACCAGTAATTTTCAAATCTAAAAACCTTTGCCTTTGGAATAGCAGTTCCAATTTTGACGACACAAGGGAGATGGTCAGATATAGGCCTGGAAAGAGGCATAGCAATTGTATCAGGAAAAGAAGTCATCCATGAAGCAGAGGTAAAGAACCAATCCAGTTTTTCCAACAAAGGGCTCTGTTGCATATTACTCCAGCTGTATTTTCTGCCATGTAGTGGAAGCTCAATTAAACCAAGATTACCGATGGCTTCATTAAATAGAAGCATTTCATTAACATCTCCACCAGGTCTGTTTCTGTCAGAGGGGGCTCTAATAAAGTTGAAGTCTCCAACTAGAATCCAATTAGTGTCCAGTGGCATATGATTGTTTGAAAACCAATTGATGAATTCAACTTTGTCTGCTTGTTCACAAGGCCCATAGATGTTGGTGAGGATCCAAGATTTATTAGACAGAAGACTAGTGAAACTGATTGAGAGAGAGAATCTATTCTGAAAGATGACCTCTCCCTCAAAGAGAGACCCATTCCAGGTGATTAAAAGCCCACCAGAGGCACCAATTGAAGGAAGAAAAGCAAATTTATTGAGTCTCTTAGGACAGAAGTTTCTGATGTAAGCAACATCAACATGTCCCCTCTTAGTTTCTTGTAAACAAAGGATGGCACAGGAACTTTCCTCAATTTTTTTCCCTAGAGCAAGCCACTTGTCAGGTGAGTTAATCCCTTTGATGTTCCAGTTCAAAATATTCCAGCTTCTGTTTTGATTATTCATGGACATGAATTTAGATGTAAATCCAGAGACCAAGCACCATCACTTGGCCAGTACCATAGAATGGATGACAAACAAGACAACAGAGCAAGCAAATTCAGCAGATACAACAACCACATCATCCACAGGATTGCAAAAGAGATAATTTCCCTGAAGATATTAAGGTAGCAAAGTGCACTGACAATAGAACATGAGCTAGAACAACTAGTCCATAGCGCCCATAAATGGCAGGTACAACCAAAAGGAACAGGGATACATGCCAACACTTTAAATCCCTCTCTCACTGTTTCAAAAGCACAGAGTTTGATCATCTAAACACATGGGGAGTCTTGCCTGTCCTCATTTGATGGGTGCACCCCAGCCAATTCCTCTCCCACCTTCCTCTTGGGCTTCTTAGAGATCTTTCCCTCCAAGTCCTGATCAGCCACCTTGCAAAATGGTTGTGAGATTTTTAACCACTGATTTCTGAGCAATTGGGGGGGGGCAGCATTACATGGCAGACACTTAGTATTAGAGCAAGATCCTCTTTTAAAACCAGCATTATCTTTTTTAATTCTATCACTCCTTCTTACCTCTGTTTCTACAAGTGGTGTCTTTCCACCCCTTCTTTTTTTGGAGTTTTCAGCCCCAAAAGGCTGAAGAAGGGCCATAGAGTCAGGTCCTGCTGGTTGGAAGAATCACCAGCATTTTCCTTGTTTGTGTCTTGTTGTTGTGACTCAACCATGGTCTGTTGGTAGATAGGAGCCTGAGTTGTTAAACATTTGTTAGGTATGTGAAAAAGAAAGGAATCCTCAGTGCCTTCTACTTCAGCAAGTAATTCCCATAAAGGAGATTTGAGCATATTGACAGTCCATTTAAACTTGTCTGGTGTCATTAGAAGATGCACAATTAAGTTGACCAACTTGCTGGGATTTTAACAGAGAGTGAAGGAGCACCCTCCAAAGGCTTTTGTGCAAACTTCTCCTTCCAAACTTTGACCTACATCGGGAGAGATTAATTAATTTCACCGTTGAGGAGGATTCTTTTTGGGCTGTATTACGGTAGGAGCATATAGTATGCGTCAAAGAGGGGGAAGGGGACCATCATATGTAGTACGCTACATGAACCTCGCTCTGTGTGGGGGGTTTACGATTTTTTAGGCATGTGGCACATCAAATTTGTGCATTTTGGGTATTCAACATATGTTTGGCCCACATGCAAAGCGATGGTGGTTTTCCTCTGGCACCCACTTAAGCGGTTATCAGCGATGTTGATGCTTTCCATCTATGGGCTCACTTGGTCCATCACTACTTTTTTCTGACAACGAGAGGTTAATTTGAGTTAGGAGGGATTATTTTTTTGCTTGTAATACAGTATATATATAGGTCATGCTCTGGGATGACATGTTATAGTTTGAGCACACACACATGCATGTGTATGCATGAATCCCTCCCATCGAGTCGAAGTGGCCAGTACAAAAACATGTCATGAACCGGTCTCGCTCTGTGTGGGGACTGTACGATTTTCAACGCACGCGCCGCAACAATGTTGTGAAATGGTATTCAAACATGCATGCACGCGTCACCTCCATACATATGCATGTAGTGGTTGTCTTCAAACAGTACACTCCCTCGCGTGGTTATCGGTAACAAGCCTATATATTCGTGGGCCCATGCGGACATCCATGATCACCTTGACCGACAACAAGATTGGTTACCATGGCAGATTCTTCCTTTGGTTCGTGTTATCGTACTATAGGTCATGGTGAGATTCAGATCTAATTAAGTTTGAGCGCATATACTATGCATGCATGCATGCATGAATCCCCGTCGTCGGCTTGAAGTGTGGTCTAACATACATATGCATCCTCAACCCAATAACCCTCACACAGTGTGGGGATTTCTAGTTCGAAATCACGGTGCCACATCAAAGTTGTTCCATTGTGTATTTAAAAACACACCTCTCCATACATATATATGTTTGGGCCACATGCATGCAGTGGTTGTCTTCGGGGACTAGCTACTTGCGTGATTATTGTCGAGCTAGCCCATCTTCGGGGTCACATGGACAGCCATCACTTTGACCAACAACAGGAGAGAGGTTGTATGACCAAGGTGGATTATTCTTGGTCCGTTTTATGATCCATCTTGGTGAGATGCCTCTCTGGCCCGCCGACTGAAAGTGTGTGTGTGTGGGGGGGGGGCTGCTACTTCGCACTTTGCT